>NW_009916621.1:29491-38885 GCF_000696875.1 Nestor notabilis | reverse complement strand
GCTGCTGCCTGGAGACAAGGGGCGAGTTCCATAAAACAGGTTTGTCAGAAAGGCGAACTCAGCGAGAGGTTCGTTCCGTCAAACGCAGAACACGAAGGAAAATAAAGTAGCTCCACCCATCACACGGGCAGCCTGGGCTGTCCCTGTGGGCACGTCCTCCCCTGAGCAATGGGTGACACAGACACCCCAACGCCAAACCGGGGAAGCTACGGCCCAAGTCAAGGGGATGAGTACTCAGCGTAACATCGCATTTAAGCTCCCCAACCTGACTGCTTTCACCGGGAGTTAATAAGACATTTCAGAAAACAGGTTTTCAAGGCAAGGTGGGACAGAAAACTCCATTTTGTTCTATGTAAGATAAATTTCCTTCAGTAAAATTCTACAAAAGTTTTAGAGAAAGGAGATTTTTCACGATGATCTTTTCTAATACAATCTGTACTAGCTAAATGCTTCAATAAACATCTTTTTTTCCTACATGCATTCTTTAAAGATGAGTGAAGTTGCTCACATGGAAGCATTTAGAGATACAAAACAAAATAATGAAAAATAAAAAGGCCTAGCATTTTCCAATTAAGTTTCTTTTGCCAAGACGCTCATCACAATATCACTGCTGACTGAATCATAGCGTTATACAACTTGGGCAGGGAATAAATTTGTCTTCGCAGCTGGGATTTTTGCAAACAGGGTATCGGAACCTTTGCAAAGCTTGCTTCCCTTGTATGTGTTTTGTAACAGGTGATTTCATTTAGAACTAAGCTGATTTTGATGGATGTGTTCATGCATACGTCCTGTTTGCCCACCAGCTCCTTTCAGTGGTAGGGCTGTTTGTTTTCTTTTCCATACAAGTTCCAGATACAATCATGGCCAACCACTAAAATACTAAAATAAAGACATCCCTTCACCCTCCACCCGCATCAAAATTTAAACTGGTACCACAGGGGCCAAGGCTGCACCGATTGTAGAAAGCTAAACTTAAAGTAGTCTAAAGCAGATGAACGTGTATGTTTCAATTGAAGAACGGCTTATTGTGGTTTAGCATAAACTATTAATTTATTCCCAGCTGATCTTGTCTCATTCATATAAAGATATTTATGATTAACAGGCAAAGCTAAATATTAGCATGGGTTTAGATGCAGGGTGTAATCTGATATTTACTGTGCAGGCAGATGGAAAAATTAAGATGTTCCCACAGAGTAGCTCACATGGAAAGAAGGGCGGGGATCGTAGTGCTCTGAGGACGCTGGTAGAGCTCCTCTTGTTAACACATCTCACTTATGCCAGGCAAAAAGGGCCATATTAGCTCTAACAGGAGGGGGTTTTTAACCAGAGTAATTTTGACTAAAACATTCAGAGGAGCTGCTGTTCCCATCCCATGAGGACACTGTGACCTCTACAAATGGTTACTTCTTTTATTCCAGCAGGATTTGGGAAAAAAAAAAAACCCAACCCAACACATTTCTGTGACTTAAGTAGTTATTTTGTCATGTAGAAAAGCTCTTTGAGTATCATGCCTGGGCTGGAAGGGATGCATGAGGAAGCTTGTACTGCTGCAGCCAGCCCATTATTTATTCCAGACCTGGTTGTGCTCAGTTTAAAGTCAACTGCAGTGTTCCACAGATTTAACTGAGGTCCCTGTTTGGCTCACTTCTATGAATCCCTCTTTTTATCCAGCCTGTGTGGCTGGAAGTCCCACACCTCTAACACTGCATTCATAAACAGAAAACTGGGCTAGCTACAGCAGCATATGGAATATTTTTCTGACAAGGAAACCATTGTATGGAAACCTCACTACCTGCCATTTTCAGACAGTCAAGGCGTAAGGAATTTGTTTAACATATTTTGTTTCTGGAAATTTTTCCACAGGAATGATAACCTTTGAGCCCACACTCCTTGGAAGCTTTGGCTGGAGCAATTCCTTCTTTCTGCAAAAGCTGTTATGGGTAGTAAATGTTCTTGTCAGCAAAAGAAAAAGATATCATAGTGCAGTAGCTTTGGCAGCATGTTTTATCAGTAAAAATTCATCAAAATGGTGAAAATCTGTGAAAAGTGATCCAAGTGTAAGCAATATAGTACACCCTACCTGGAAGCATGGGCAGCCCAAAACCACAGCTTTAACTTCCATGCACATTTTGGTGGAGTTTGAATTCCCAAACTGCCTCTGAGGTAAAAAATAAGCACTGGGGGAAATTTTGTTAGCAATAGGAATGTTGTGACTAAGGCTTCACTGTTCATTCAATGCCACATTCTCTGGCTGTTGGGGTTCCTGCTCTGCTTCTTGCACACCTCCACAGGGGAACAGATTCCTGATGCTGTTGGAGAAAGGGACGCCCACGTCTCCATTCCTGGAAGAAGAAAACAGATGACAGCAAGGCCCTTATTTTTTTTTTTCTTTAGAGCAGAGAACCTTGTTCCCGGCTTTGTTCAGCTTGACAAAGTCATTAAACCCACTGAATTCACAACATTCCTTGGCAAAAATTTGAGACAGTGAGAATCAAGAACAAGTACATGAAGAACTAATAATGGTTTTATGTGGATAGGATATTTTAGACATGAGAAGGAATTACATGGCACAGATACAACAGTTTCTGACATATAAGATCCCATGTGCAATATTAAATATTGGTCATGCCTTTGATAGGTCCCTCATAAAGAAATAGCTTATGATCTTTTAAAAAACAACACAGTTTTGGTATATTACTATGTTCCTTTTTCTGTGGAGATGTGTGACTTATGACTGTGTAACTGTACAATTGAACATTTGAGGCATTAAATACTAACAAGTCGTTCTCTTGTATTTTATGCAAGGATGAATATCTAGTTCCAGCAATGTAATTATGTAGTATCTTGACTCACTATTGCTTCCTTTTAATTCTATTTAATGCCTCATAGATGTTTGTTTCAAAGAAGTGACAAAGTGTAATCTGAAAAGTGCCAATTTTTGTCACCCCCAAATGTATAAAACCGTACAGTTTCCTAAGATTTCAAAAGCATTTTCAAAAGGAGGATATGTGAATTTCAGAGTTACAGAGCTAGATGTAACTTGCACATTAGATTATTGCTTCTCTTCAAGTTTATTAAAATAAAAAGAGGTGTTAACAGGAACTCGACATAAAGTGCACTTCCGTTCACCTTCAGCAACATTACAGCTGATACTCCCAGAGAGACATTCACAGTACAGTTGCTGCCAAAAAGGGACAAGGCCCCTCTCTCCTTTCTACCCTACACTTCCAGCCAGGCTTTCTTTGATCCTTGTTAGACCAGCGTAGCTTTATTATGGATTCCTACCAGGGGGGTAGATCTAAGAGCCTTAAGATTTCCAACTAGGACTCTCCTATGTATCTTTGTAACACATTTCATCTCAAAAATACATTAGCACAGTTTAGTTGGTGAAGTAAATACTATGTTGTAATTGGACTGACTACTTCTCTAGAACAGAATGTAGTTGCAGCCATTTTCTTTAAGAGTTAACAGCAGGAAAAATATGCAGAAACATGCACTATAGAGTACTATATTACATATATTTATTATATGTGTATTATATACATACCTTTTAAGATTAGTTTTCAGTCAGCTCAGTTTAGGAAACCTAAGTCCAGCCTGAAGTATGCAGTTCCTAAGGTAATCACAGAAGCCATGCTCTGCAGCTGATAGAGAGAGGAACACAGGGTTATTTTCTCCAGTCAAAGTTACAGGAAGTCTACCAGCAAGTTTTAATACCTATTTCTTTATTTTTTTTTTTTCAGTCCTTAGGGTTTTAATATTTAAACTCGTATTTAGCCAGGATAGAAGCCCCAAACCTCATGTGCTATGCACTTGGAACAGAGGTTTACTTTTACTCATATTAACAACTGTCATTCTTTATTAGAATTTCAAAGCAAATGCATATGGACAGTGATGCCATGGGCAGGATGAAACAGAGGCAAACAAGGCCTAGAATCCTTGGTGTCAGGGTAGGTGAGTTTGCATATGATCTCAAGCATGGTAATACTGCTTTCTGACATTGTCCTGCTATTGGCTCAGTACCAATTCAAACAAAGAAGACTTTGTGGGAGAACCAGCAAAAATCACAGCAGCATTTCCTGCAAGCATTGCATTTTCCTAGTGCCCCTTCCAAACTTCAGTTCCAACCTCTTACTTGTCCAAGTGGATTTGTGCCATAACATCACACAAACCAGAACCAAGTCATGGAATCTAGTATGTTAATTCAATAATTATGTATGTTAATTCAATAATGTCAATCCACACCCCTGATGTCATAGGTGCTGCCTTCTATATCCATTTTTCTATATCCATTTTTCAGCATTTCTTTTCCATGACTGAAATATTCCGTGGTGAAAACTCAAAGATAAAAATGACTGAGAATTTACACACTAAAAGCAATAAAAAACTACAATAAAAGATTTCTGCAAATATAACACTGTCTTCCAGGCAGCCTAGGAACCTAAAGTACAAGCCAGCCTGTGGTACATTTTTGGGAGTGCTGGCCTGGAAGCTGAGGTCCAGGTTAACCACAGGCTTCCTGCATGAACTTGATCAGGTTCAGATCCTCTGAAGATAGACGTACATACAGCCTATATTGATTTTGACCCTTAAGGAACTGATATCCATAATTTTTCAACTACCCCTTATAAGAAGGGGAGTTCTCTCACAGTCACTCTGGGTCATAGCTCATTTCTTGACAGTTCTGTTAGTTGCTGGGAGATTTTGAAAAGATAGCCTTTCACTATTTTAGCCAACAAAAGGCATTAATTTATCTTCCTCAGTTTTGCTACCACTCCTGAGCATTCTTTTGGGTTTTTACTTACATGTTTTGCATGTAGTTTCTAAATCATGCAGTTTGCAACTCTTTTTATGTGCCCGTTTTCCCTCATGACCAGGCCTTCAGTTAAACTGGATTCCTGCAAGACAATAAAATGTACTTGTATTCATCATCCTGCTTGTTCCTGTGCAGGATCCTAGCATATCATGATGATACTTAAGAGATAGCATACCCTCAATCTGTGTTACACTCCTGAGAAAATTTTACTGCTTAAAATCCATTGTCTGGAGGCAAGCTTAACTGAACTTTCTCAGTCCAGCTTCATTTTCCCAGTGCATTCATGTTGCAATTGAGAGACAGGGAGACAGCAATTTTTAATGGCTGTGCATTGCCTCTAGTCTGGCACATAGGCGATACAGCCTATGGCTTGACCTGATGTATGCCGAGGAATGCTACGATACTGCCATTTCATGAACCAAACCAGAATTTGTGATGGACTGTACAGACTGTGTTATCAAAGGTCCTTAGACCTGTATAGGTCTTTAGTACACAGGATTTTTGCTGAAACAATTTTTGTGCATATATTTTACATTTTTCCCAAAAGAGTTGTACTATGAGCTTTGATCTGTGGGGCTGTCAACCTGAACAACTTCCAATGTTACTAAATTCATTCAAATAAGAGCTAATTCTACACTCCAGGCTATACGAGCTATGGAGTCTTCAGCGTGCATTTATACTTAAGTCATTACCCTTCACATGCAGCAGAATATAGTCTTGAAATAAACATTTTCACCAAGGAGTAACAGATGGAAGTACTTCCATTTTGTGCTAACACAAACTTGTCATTAAACTCTTAAAGTATTACAACTGGATAGCTCTGTGTTTTCCTACTTGGTGGATGTAACCCAGCTTGCTTTGGTGGGCTGACACCTTGCAACACACACTCATAGAAGTCACTAGTTCAACCCTTTGCAGGTCAGATTTTCTACAGTTTGTTTAGATCTCCTGCTTTGGATTGTATGTTGTGCAAAATTGAACTCTGAACTCCAATTAACATTTAATTCCAAGGAACAGAGTTGGATAACAGGAACAGACTGAGCTGTCTCTTGCACACACGCTCCACCTGCACCTGACCAGTTTAAGCTCCCAGTATGGGAAAATAGATAAATATTTTCTAGTATTTTAACTACTTCTGACTGCAGTTCAATTGGGTGACTGGGAAACCCATCTGAATGGATTCTAGAACAGCAATTAATCCCTGTGTGTGAACTGTGGCAGTTTTTAATACCATTTTAAACTGTTTGCTTCACCATAATAAATGACTTCCCAGCCCCACAAAGTTTCTGGGTAGAACTTAATGAGACATAAACACAGATGCCTACCTTTCCCCCGCGCCACCTCCAGGAAATGGAGAATGAAGCAGTTCAGGCAATCCAACACTCAGCAGTATCACAGAGAGTTTTCAAGCAAGGTCAATAGTTGAGCACAGGGTTTTCTTCTCTTGGGCAGAAGAAAGGCAAAGTTCTCTGAGAAATTCACAGGAAGGTTGGTTGGGTAAGTGAAGACACTTACCCAACCACATACTGTAATTCAACAGCACATTTCAAAATACTATCTTTGCTTTTTCAGTTGAAGGATATTTGGTTTGCCACAGAATTTCTGAGGTAATATAAATCAAATACAAGTGAAAACAGTTTTTCTAATGCTTCCTGTACTGCATTATAGTCTGCACAAGGCAGGGGGTTTGTACTAAGCTGGCAGCAGGTAACTCCAGTGATTGTAACAGCTATGGTTCCCTGTAAGTGGTATTAGATTCATGCTGTTTACTACTGGTCTTCCAGTTATTTTCAATAGCAAGCTATTGCACTGCTTTTACTATTACTCAAGCACGACCAGTTTCTTTGGCATTTTCCATACTGCAAATGCAGATTAAAATATTAAAGACAGACTTTCATTATAACTTGTATGTAAACTGAAGAAGTGGGAGCTATTACGAGTACCTACACCTACAGTATCGGAGACTTAATAATCCTTGTGTTTAGACACCATACTCCATATTTCTAGAAGTTTAGAAGAAAAAGTTTATTATCCCACAAATATTAACAAATTATTAACAAAAGGAAAAGCACCAATGTTTTGTGAAGTCATGCAAGTGACATTTTGTCCTCTTAGCTGATCCTGATTTCCATATTTCACAGGTGAATTATTAAGAGAAGTTATCATTATGAGGTTAACCAAAAGGTTTCAGTAAATCATGATTAAACAATGATTGAATTATGATTAAGCAATTATTAAGTGATAATTAAATGACGGTTAAACACTACAACTTACTACACTTCTAAAGATTAAACTAGCTTGTATGTTTTAGGTCTAATATGAAATGTTGCTTATCTTCCTGTAGATACCAGATGCTAGGTAAGGGATGTCTTGACTGCAAGGAGTAACCCTGAGAGGTGTTCCTGCTCAAGGGGAGATCACAGCCATGCAGCCTGCTGCTGTGCAGGAGAGCTCAAAAGGCTGTGAGGGCTACAGGTACGTGTAGCATAAAGTGATTGACTTGTAGTCAACTTCCCCTCTGGCATATGTGCAGGTGTGCAGCTGTACCACCTTTAGTTCAGGTCTCAGCTTGGGCTGACCCTGTTAACTCCTGATAGGATATGAACTAAATTCTTTAGGTTTCTGAGAAGATATGGCTTAGCACAATTTCTCCAAGTTTGCACAGCAGGGCTGGCTTTTTTGTCAGTGCTGCCCACACCAAAGTATCATTAACTCAGGTGCACCTATCAGACAATACAGTTTTGGAAACAATTTTGGAAAACAAGTATCTTAAGTCTTATATCCCTTTGCCTTCTATGTGGCTATTTCCTACTCTTGTCTTAGAGTAATGTTTCTATGATTACCTCCTTCTTACTTTCTCATGACTGCAGTTCTAATAGAAAAAGATGGGATTTGGAGTCACTCACTCACAAAGCTCTGTTTAGCCTTGATTTGGCTTTGACACCTTACAGCTCCTCCTGCCTGGCCATGCTTCCACGGCTTTTCACCTTTACTGTGCTATTCACTAGACCTGAACCCCTTCCCATATCTTCTTGCTCTTCTCACCTTTATATCCTATGTTAGGGTACACCATATTGAACTATTCTTCTACTCCCTCGTCTACTATATACCCCTCTTTCTTATTTGTGTGGTAGTTTTATGGGGAAAGGAGTGTCTATAGCTTATTCATATATTAAGTATATCAAAACAGTCATGGAGCTGAAGATATGACTACTCAATGAACATCAAGATTTGGGTAATTTTAGCTCACTATAGGCTTAGCATGTCCGCACTTCAGATTTCCCTTATTTCCCTAAAATTGGAAATAAGTATCATTCTTCTGTTCTCAGTGTAAGGATAAAAACCAAGAGGACTACATAAATACCCTACATATACAATTCTTATTTGTAATTATTAGTCAAAATTGAAAGGCTTAATAAAAAAATTTCCCAAACACAGTTCAAACTATAGTTAAAAGCGTAACTTGCCAAACCTTCTGATCATTGACTCTAATGCCTGCAGGGGTCATCTGAGCACAGCAAACTCTGAGGGGCTCCTTCACCTCAGTAATGAGTCCCTCCAGCTGCAGCACCATCCGCTGCAGCAAAACACTTTTTGGGACATAAACTAAGTCTCATACATAGAAGTAGCTTAATATTCCCATGACTCAGCCCTGACTCACTCAGGAGCATTTCCCACAGTCAGGGAAAACCATGTCATTCAAGCCATCTTTAGCACAAATGATCTTTTACCCAAGATTTCTCAAAATATTCTGCAGCCATTAAGAAAAACGAGCACTGAAAGACTGCCTTTCACAGCTGTCCCAACCTCCTAGTTAAGCATCCTAACCACAGACTAGGGATCAGATCTTGAGAGAGATGGATAATGAAACATTTAAGTCAAACTGAATAAAATCAGTTTTATGTTCTTGGTACTGACAACAATGAGGCACTATTTCTATAAAGGGAAGAAGGCAAATTCAGATCTAAAGTTAGATAGTTTTCCCAGCAAACATTTCCTACTTAACTGACATTTTGAGTCAGTACATACTTCTTTCTTTGCCTTTAAATTGCAGGGAGCAAGAGTCTCCTGGTGGTGAGCAAGCAGCCCAGCCATACTCACGGGTCCATTTTGTGGTTTCACACAGGTTCCCAACAGTGTCCTTTCACCACAGCTCTTCACATGGAGCCAGGGGAACATGTGGAACAGGGGAACACAGGCTCAGGTGTGATGGTAATTAACCCTTGCCAAGGAATTCTCTCTTCTTTCTCCAACTCAGCCTGTTCTAGGTTGTTACAGTTTGCTTCAAATGCTTTTTTGTTGTTGTTTTGTTTTGCAACCCTCACCCTTACTGTAAGCTCTGTAAACCTCCTTTTATTGAAGTTGTAACGGAAACAGCCTCATTATATCCAGAGCTAGGCTTGCACTTTCATATTTAGGATCAATATGAAAAAAAATTAAAAAATCTTTGATGTTTACAAAGCAGCTGCCATCAGCAAAACCTATTGTCTGATGTGGCTCAAAGCACAAAGAAATGACAGCTCAATGCAAACACGTAAGGTTCAGGCCCTGGGTCTCTTGAAATACATTACATGGTGA
>NW_009916621.1:0-29460 GCF_000696875.1 Nestor notabilis | reverse complement strand
TGTTTGTGAAATATGGAAATACATTTTGTCTTTTTTTTTAATAGTTTTGCTATTTCACCTCCACAAATACTTAACACTCACAAATATGAGCCACTGACATTCCTGCATCCTTCAATTTTGATTGAATCCTAGAGTAGGGAATGAAAAATCTGTTAAGAGAAAATATTGTATGCAATACTCAGATCTAAATAGACCTGAATTACAGAGGTGTCAGAGTTTACAGTTTAGTTGCAGATTGTGGCAAGTTGTTCTTGCTTGTTTGTTTGTTTAATACCAACTGTGTTAATCAAATTGCTAAGATTTCACAAAATTTAAGTATCCCAGAAACATATGTGCACCCAATAATTCTTATTTTATCCTGTAGTTACACATAGATTTGCCAACAGATGGAGTCCTTTTACTGTCTATTAAAATTTGATCGAAGTGAATATTCACAGTGATTTCAAATGACTGTGTCCCTGCTGTGTAACTGTCATTGCACTAATAGCAAGAATGAAAAAGGTTTCAAAATAAAGTCACCTCTGGGTATGTAGCAGATCAAATCATGGGGTAGTATCACACATCCAATCACTAGAAGTGCACTGGAGAATTCAAGTGGCCGCTTGTGTTGTTACAGCTATTATATCTATGAGCACAGCTATGAAACATCTATGAGAGTAATTACTTTTAAATGCGTTGAGAAGAACTATGTCAGATAACTATATAGTTCCCCTCTTTTTGGCAAATCAATGTTTAACTGTAAAACTCATTTCAGTTCTTTCCTGGTGTTGCAGTCAGAACTTGTCAAACAGCAGCTATTCAGTTAACCCCTGCTGTGGTTTGAAATAAAGCCAAAGCATCATCTTTCTTCTACATTGTAATTTCATGAAAACATTGTGCAGTTTTAATCACAACCAAACTAGCTTGTATACAGTGAGACCTTCCCAACTTCACTTGCTCTTTCATCTCAACATGAACTGAACTTTCTTTTGAACTATGAAAATACTCATTTAGTATTTTGGAGCCAATGTTTGGATCATTATTGGGTTTGCTGCTTACCCTCTACAGGAAGTGGCTAGTTCCCTTCTGACTTGATGGGAGGATTTCAACAGCTGAGCCAATGATGATATGAGTCATGTTCCAGATTAGCTTGGACTCAGCATCTTAGTGCATTGAAAGAAGACCAAAAACGAGGAGAAATAATATTTATACTTGCTACACTAAATTCTTTACAACTACAATATTAAGTAACCAAACCAAGAACTGAGGAGCAATCATGTTTACTAGCCTAGAGGTATTGTGACATAAAAACAAAGCTATGAGATTACAGCCACATCTGTGTGACAGTAGCTCCTCCCTTCTCACAGAAACAGACATTCGTATGGCAGCTAAAATGTAAGTGCTTATGAATCAATTCCTAAACTTCTGGGATTTTTTTTCAGCTTGATATATCACAGTAAGCCTCTTCAAAAAATAGATAAATAAGAAAGAGCATTAACTGGACCATTCCCCTCCTTTCACTGGGACCTGGGTTTATACCGAGATTCCAGCAGCAGTTCTAATCCCAACCAATTTTCTTCCAAAATCAGTTCATGATGGGCAAACCAGTGCCAAGGAAACTCAGAACTGAAATAAACCTGAACCTAATTGTTGATGGGAGCCAAATATGAGGTTGGGTTGGTTTTTTTGTTCTTTGTTTTCAAATGAGTAAAACTCTTCATTTTCCACTCCTTGACACTGCAAACAGATCAGCTTTGCAAGTTTTGGACATCTAGCCATTTTAGGTAAACATTCCAACCTTTTAAGTGTTTACAGACTAAACTGTAGAGCTAAATGTTTATATTGCACTGAATAACTTCAGCATTGTATTTAACAGAAAGTCTCCTAAAGTAATATTGTTTCAATCAGTAGGTTAAGACACACACTACTGAAACAACCAAGATTTTAGACGGAGATTTTAATACTAGTCTGTCCACAAATATTTAGCACTTTTCTATGTAGCAGGCTCTACAGTTAGAACATAAAAAACTCCCAAAGTTTACATGATGTCTAACTTTAAATCTATTCCCAGGCCTTTAGAAAATAATTATAACTATTTGCTTATATGAAAATCAGAATGCAGCTTTTTGGATTTCAAATATTGTATTTCTCCCCTAATTCAACGTGAAATAAAACTTCATCTTTGTATTTTAAGGACTGTGGCTTCAGATATCACTAGGAACAGGATTTGGAAACTATTATCATACCTGTGCAGGACAAGAGTGAAATGTTACTTGGTTTTAGGAATGCCTTGTATTCATTCTGACAGGTGCAAAATTACATAGACTGGAGAACTGGTCTGATCCAGAAGAGAGAATTTCTGAAGCAAAATATCTGTTCTCAATCAAATCTCAACTCAGTTTTAACTAATGATCTAGCTTTCGCCTGATGAAGTTAATTTGAGTCATGTCTTTCCCTCCTAGTATTTACATTTTTCTTGCCCTTTAGGGACAGCAACAGCATCTAATATTGTGTAAATCTGAAAGTATGTCATTCATGCCAAAATACCACTTTGCCTGCAAATTGAAAACAAACTGGGATATGATACTGCTTCTAAGAAGAAAAATAACATAAAGGTAGTTGCTTGGTGGCCATGTTATTTGTCACTGAGCTTCTTATGTAAAAAGCTTTGCATGTTAATGCAATACAATGCAGACAAGGATATTTCTTAACTTCTGTGGGTAACTAGTATGTTTCCATTTCATTGCAAGGCTCAGATGGATGTGTTTTCCACAAGGTCAGGACAGTTTGCCCTGGATCGTCTCCTCTGGGGTTCGTACCATTACATGTTTCCTGTTTTGCACATGACAACACAGTAAGCTTTTTCAAAGACAAAAGCTGTATATATAAGCCTTCTGAGCTGATTTACTACTGTGCTGTTGCAGCAGAGTCAGACAGTACAAAGCTGAAGGAAAGCACTCTTAATTGAAGCATTTGTCATACTTCTACCGTGTCCTTCAGAACCTGAACTCAGGCTCACAGCTGAAACAAGCTGAATTCAAAGAGCAACCACCTCTGGAATTAAACTGGGTTTTCAAATCCCTAAATGTAAATTGATCAGGTATACAAGTGCCACTAGCACTTGTTCAGTCTAGTAATATAAAGTTACCAGAGACTCAGTACAGACACATCCTTTCTAACAAACCCAGAGGTATTCAGGCAGCAGTTCCTGAAACAGCTGTTAAAAACTGGCACCACTATTCCTTTTCCACAAACTGCTTCACCTGTGCTCAAAAAGCAGGCTGCTCCTCACCCCATACAAATCTTCTGAAAGTTCCAAGTTATGTAGAGGTCAAACATGTCCAGTGATTTACCATAACTTTGTTTCTCTGTTGTATTGCAGATAAAGTAGTGTTTTGAGACAAATTAACATCTTCAGTACTTCAGTTAATATGTTGTATTTTAAAACGATCTTTTTAAAGAGAGGACAACACCAAAAGCAAGGAAATTACAAAGAGAAGTGTAAAGGAAACAACCAGTGAGAAACATAGTCTTGGGATTTTTTTTAATCAGTTCAAATGGAGATGCAATTTAGACATCCACCTGAAAGGCCTGACGGTGATCTACAAAACTGGTGCAGAGGTGAGGGCTATGATTTTAAGATGGTTTATAGCAGCCAAGTATCACTAAAATTCCGCCTAAAGACTTGGCATAGGTCTCATTTTTAACATGAGTGGTAGCATTGCAATTCAAACCAGGATGATTAATCCCTCATGCATGTTTCTACTGCTGTGTGGCCACAGAGCATCTTTGGAATATCTTAAAGATAACAAAGAGGTTGTCTGAAATTGTCCCGATTTTCCTAGTGTGGGACATGATCTTGAAATACAGCTGTTCTCTGGACATGAAACTGAATTACAAAGCAGGACTTTTGACTAACTGGTAGAATCCAATAGTCCCCCAAAATGGGATCATTATGCATAATTAACAAAACTCTTTCCTATGAGAAGACTCTTGCAGTACAAAGACCTGAACAGCAGGAGGGGATGAAGGAGCCTTCATTTGAGGGATCTACAGCCATACAGAGGCTGGGGGGAAGGCTGCTCTTGCCTTCCTCTCGGTGCTTTTCTGCATTATTATCATCGCCCCAAAGGAAGCTCTGCACTTGAGGCGCCTGGCCTGCCTGTTCCTGTGATCAGAAAAGGAGGACATAGACAAAGCTGAACCAGGAACAGTGCATCATCCTGCAGGACACTGCTCTCTAAATTTAACATTCGGGAAATTGATTCAAAGGAAGAATTTAAGAAAATATATAGAAACATTGTCATTTCATTTGGCATTGCCAAGGATTCTGGCAACAGAAAGCCAGAACAGTAAGAACAGTAAGACATCAGCCTGAATCCAGCTTCAAAGATGGACCATCTTACTTCGCACACAATGAAAAACAGCTACAGGGAACACCACGATACCTCCTTGAATCCCTCAGCGAGCTGTGTGCAAGCAGATCCATAAAAGGGTGCAGGGGCTCCTTGCATGAAATTCAGTACAAGGACTGGAGCTGAATTCTCTGTTCTGACAGCTGTTCAATGGCGTGCAAGACCCTAGCTGGTGAGCTCAGATCAATCCTCAACAGGCACATGCTCACCTCTTAAAATAGTACATTCTGGCAATAGATTGTAAAAAGACCACAGATACACATGTTATAAAACCTAATTACCATTGCAGCCCACATCATGGCCTGCCATTGCCTATGATGCATAGTAAAGGAAGGTCTTACTCTGTAGGACTCTGACAGCTCAGCATGATGACTTTCCACCCCTGCAAGTACACTGAAGAAATAAATCAGAGGAGAGATTTTTATCTGTTTTTCTATAATGAAATATTTTTACAGGAGTGACATCATTGATGCTAGAAATGGGGAAGAAATAGCATTGATTCATCTAGTCGTATTCCGTGCCAAGACCAATCCCAACTGTACATTTACTCATGCTCCAGCTAAACTACTGTTGTATCAGAAAAAGTGGTTCCACTGCCTCTATCTTTGCAGTCTAATAGATTTCACCATCAGCAGAGTAGAAAAGTTTCCTTTTCCTGTCTACAAAGTGTTACTTTCTATTATACTACTATTTAATTACTCACTTCACTCACCAATATTTACGTACATCAATTATTTGCTGACATTTACTTTCAATTCTCTGCAGGGAAACTTCAACTCTTTGAGGGTTTGAAAAAATTCCCTATTCATGTTTCTACTAAGGTACTGTATGAAATGCTAACTGGGTGCTTAATCTTTCCTCTGCATGTGTTTTCTAGTCTGTTCATACTACCCAAATATAATAACTGGGTATTGAATACAATTCAGTGACTAGTTTTGACCACTACCTTCTACATCCACAACCCCAAGCGTATACCGTATGCATTTCATTGCTAGAACATTGAATAAATGTATTTAAGTTATGACTTCATTTCCACCCTCCTGTATTTTTTAGTTTCTAACTATTCTTCCATAAAAGCATATAAGCTGCAGTGATCCACAGCAAATCAAATTTGTTCATTTCTTAGTCAAGTATTTTATTTCTGGAGTTATCTAAGCCTATTCTAACATTTATTTTCCTCTCAATCTGATATTATCTGAATATTTTACTAATATTCAGCTCCTGTTTTCTTTTACAGTAGGCTCATGATGTACTTTTAATTCATATTTTTAAAAATCAGTAATTCATCTATATACGGAAGATTAAAAACCAGAATAAACATTTGTTCAGTGTTATCTTCCACTATACCTTGCATTTGCAATCTATTGTTTCTAACCCTGAGTTCAACTCTAAATTTATTATACTCCAGGCTTTTAAAATTTGTTTGAAGCTTATCAATTGAAACTTTACAGTCCTGGTAGTGGAAGCTTAAGAAACCATTTACTTACCATCTGTATCTAATTAGATACTCGCTTTTACCTATATGATCAGAAGACTTGAGCAACTTCATTTTTAAAATCTTTTTTCCAGGATCTGGGGCAGCAGGAAGGAAGGGGGGAAAGTCTTAGAAGTGCAGCCAGGTTACTAGTTATTAGGAGGAATTACTTACCTTCTTTATTAATATATAAGAAGTAAGACACTATTTATTTTTAAAGCAATCTAATATTCATATTAGATACTAATGTCTAATAGGTAATAATAGATTAACATGATCAAATCACCAAAATCCAAGCTGAGTTACAAGAGGACTTGCTTCAGAATATTCACAAAACAATTCCTGATGTTTCTGAAGAAAGTTTACATTCAAAATCCACTTGGATTTCTAGTCAGGAAAGGCCCAGTGAAGTAGGATAGATCTCCCTCAAGATAACCCTTTAAAAGCTCTCCCTTGGAAACTGAATATGCAGAGGGATAGTAATAGAGTGGCAGAGAATGCGTGCTTAGAACAAGAGAAAATAGCAGCTGCTACTATATCTGCAATGCATTTCTGCTTGTAAGACAGCTTGAAAGTTGCAAGTAGCAACACTACTAACTTTAAAAAATAAAACCTGTAATTCAGTGCCTAATTCAGTGTGTGTAATTTTAACCTCTGCTGAATGACCAGCTGAACACAATGGAAGAAGGACAAGCTAAAGAAAAGTCACAGGAGAATTATGTGGGATTTTGAGCAAGGTTCTAACTCTACTCCTAAAGTCAAGTGAGCTCTTACTAATCCTATTCTTAATAAATTATCATTTAAATTGACATGGCCACTGATCCTATTACTGGTTAGGTACAAAAGCTACTTTATATGTGTAATAATTCCACAAGCATTGAGGTTTCCATTCAACAGGCCATCTAATGTCTGCAGTTCAAGACTGGGGCACAGCGCTCTTGGCAGGAGAAAAAAAAATCTCAGTCCTCAGTAGAATTGCAATAAATTGATAATTAACTTCCTAATATGGTGTGTAATGAAAGGTCAAGGGTAAGGTGAAAGAGATGATTTTCACCTCTGCTACAGTTTGATAGCAGGAAGACTCCCTTGGATCCTACAGATTAACATAGGCTGTTGGTTGAAAAGAAAACATTGTGTGGATTTCTTTGAGGCTTCTGTGAGAGGCAACAAAAGTTGTCCTTTCTGAGAAATGTACCCAGAATGAGAATATCTCCTGCTGGACAGCTTGGACAAAGAACTGGAACTGCCAAGAGCTGAGGAAAGCTGCCAAAGGAGGAGGAAGAAAATTAAGCAACAGAAAAGCGCTAACATTTTATCAACAAAATCTTTAGGGTAGGGAACGGCAAATACTGACAGTCACCATACACAGAACACTCTGAAACAGCAAAGAGCCAGAAATTCCAGCTGGGAGCACAGTAAAAGACTTTGAACAGGAAATGGGGAGATCACATTACCATCGTTCAAAATGTAGGTTTTCAGAGGGGGCTCAGACAATAAAGCAAACAGTTACAATCCTATAACCCCTTTTAATACTATGAGCAGTAAAAAATGTAACATATGAACTGGAGTTAAGATGCTGCACAGTCTAATCTGCAAGTACCCTTATGGATTACCACCTGTAAAGTGCAGGAAGTAGAGTCTCCAACTTCACTCAGTACAGTGCGATGCACATGTATCAGACAAGTTACATTCAGGTGATGTTTTGCTGTCAGTCACCAGTATCTGGGCTTTGACCAGTTATTTCCTGAATTAAAAAAAATATAAAAATTAAATTTTATCAATCATTGCATGAAAACAACAAGACTAAGCTGTTAAAACTCCTATGGAGAACTACAGTTATGCAGCCACTCAATTGTTATGACTATGACTTCAAAAGTAATACCAGTATTTTTTTCCTCCATGTCCAAGATAGGTAGAAAAACCTCAGAAAACCAAACACCAGCATATTCCAGAAGGTTTCCAGAAAATGCAACCAATGACTGGTGAAGCAAGAGAATATTTAAGTTCTTTCCTTGAATAAACTTTTCTTTTCCCTCCTCATTCCATGCAAGCATTCTCACATATGCTTTTATATGAGTTTGGGAAGGAATTTCAAATAAGTATCTTTAGGTTCTGTCTATTCTCATGTAATCAGGCATGACTTTAACAAGAAGTTACACCTGACTGTGGAAATTGAGCTGCTGTGTTACTGCCACAGAGAGATTAGATACTACTAAAATTAAGAACATTGAGCCGCATGCCATGCTTTGTGGCATAGTTACTTCTCTCATTACAGTCTTCAGCATACGTTTCTTCAGTAGTATGCAATTCAGTGTAGTTACATGGAGTATATGTCTATGCATTTGTATATGCATAGGCATATCCTATATTCCAAACAAATGTGGCAGTTATCATATATATCTGCTGTTGGAGTTTTTATTTTAGCCTTAGCTGCACATGACAAATAGTATTCTGCTTTATTAGTTGGAATGCATGTATAAGGGAGTAAGAAAAAATGGCATCCATTTCTTTGCATGATTCGTGAAAGCAGTCCTGTGAAAGGATCTCTTGATTACCACTGTCTGTATAAATTTGTATAAAAAACATACAGTAGCTGGCACTGAACTCTACGTGGCAGTAATGTACCAGCTCAGTCTGTACAGCCAGGGCTTAAAATAGGTAGAGGATTACATGATGCAAGTGTAAATAAAGAAGGTATTAGGACTGGGCCCAGAGAGCTCTGAGGAAAAGAAACAAGCCCTGAAACAAATGTAAGGGATTTATGATTTACCACAATTTAGGAAAAGTATCTCCCCCTCTCTCCTGCACAATGAGCAAAAATTGCCCTTCATCATTCTGAGAACGTATAATGCTTGGTACAGTCTTAAAGATCTACTTACATTTTTGAGGTCATCCTGCCTGCCTTTGTAGGATCTTTTGGAACAGAGCTCTGCAATTTTCCATCCTAAGACATCTGATATCTACACTAAAAATAGCCCATAGCAGTTCCTCTGTTGAAGATACACCTACTGGTATGTGTCGTGCTGATCATAGTTTAGAATCCTCTTGGACCCTCAAACTACTGCTGATACCCTAGGGGCTGTAACAGAATGAGTCTCTGTGTGCTTTTTAAACCATCATTAATAAGTTATGCCCATAATAATCCACATTACAAGTGAATCTATTTTCTGCACATCAAGTGCAGAAAATAACAAAGTCAGAAATTAACAACTGCATGTACTGAAGTACATCAGTCATCTTCCTATCTTACACAACTTACTGTGTTCTCTGGCCACACTGGGGACAGGGGGGTGGGTGGGTGTGCAAATCAATGAGGAGAGGATATGAAGAACATCTTAGCATTTTTTGCCCAGCTGTGGTGTCATTTATTCCCCTTGCAATACATTTTCCAGTATTCCTGTCCCATCCAGTTAGGTACTCAATAAAAATCAACAAATTACCTCCAATAATTAAGAACCACTGGTTAGAAGAGCTAGACAAAGTCCTGCTTCTGTGAATATCCACTCCGACAGCTTAGAGTAATTTGAACTAGTCTCCCACTAGGGTTTTCCCTGAAAACCACCTCATGAGTAGGGCTGCTAGAATGTACAGAAGTAACTCATGCCCTAGTACCTCAGGAGAGAGTTCCGTAGTTACCCTATGGCAGTTAGCAGCAGTGAATGTTTTTTGGAATGTTTCCAGGCAGGTTTTGCTTTATATTTTTCTACACAGGGATCAAATAGTTGTGTTCTGTAAGCAGTATCAAATATCGTATCAAAAAGAATAAAAAAGCTTGAAAAAGATTAACTTATCTAATAGCTTTACAGCATCTAGCTTCCTATTCTGACTAAAACATCTTCCTTACTAAAATCAAGAGAGTATAGTGCTAAAGGTCTAAATTTCTGCATTGCAATACGATCCAGCACTTTGTTTACTGTTCAAAAAAATGTCCCTGCTTTTTTCAGCTGGTAAAATGGAATTTCTGGAGCATGTAAACTGAATATTTTTAAATTTTTTTTTAAATATATTTAAAAAAAAAATCAGTCTTCATCATTCTATCACCTTGCTGTAGCCTGAAGATATTAAGACACTATATCCAAATTTGTCACTTGGTATCTCCAGTCTTGCTTTTCTTTTCATTTATTTTTTTTTAGCAGTGCAATTACTGCACAGATGAACTTTCCAGATAGGAACCTACAAAACAACACAGTGAGGCTTAGAGAAGTCTAGCCCATTTCCTTTCAAACAGAAGTTTGTAAAAACTGTCTTATTGGAGCAGCATGGAAACTGAAGCCAGCTTAAAATATGAGCAAGAACCAAGCTAATCATATTGATCATAAGCTAAATTGTCATGAAACGTAATATGCACCAAATGTGAAGAGAGGAATGGAGTAGGCATCTTGAAAAGTGATAGTATGTGTGATAGCATCTTCCCTTAACGTGTAGAATATCACCTCTACCCTTTCGTTATTGCTCTCCAACTGCTGGCTTCAACCCAGAGTGGAGGAAGGTTACCCATGTACGTGCTAATTTGGCCAATTCATTCTTCAAGAGTTGCCTTGATTCAACATTGTCACGGGTTAGCATATAACAAAGTCGGAAGTTAACAACTGCATGTACTGAAGTGCATCAATCATCTTCCTATCTTTCTATGCACTTCTTGCAGGTGTGGTATGCAATACATTATTACCTGGCTTTAAACTGGTAACATGGAGAAGGTCTGTCCTCAGCTTTGAGACTAAGGGTACAGAGAGACACAGAAAAGAAGTATATGTAAGTTTTTAAAGGATTCAGATTCTAGAGACTTTAGCTTCAAGTTTTACTTTAAGATGATTTTTGTGCAGGTACAAAGCTTTGATATCCAAAAGTAAGGAACACAGTTGGACTGACAAGTTCCTATTAAAAGGAACTTGGAACCAGCATGAACGTTCCATCTGCTCCAAACAATCCACTTTCTTGAATACACAAACAAAAGTAGATGTGCTGATTTTTAGTGTGAAAGTGACGTGAACTAGAATACCATGTTTTATAGACACCAGCTGAAGTTTGGAAAGCAGGGTAGCAGAAAGGAAACACCTAAACTAAAAGAAAAAAGCTTTTGAATTAATTCTTTACTTCATAGTAAAAAGCCTTAAACTACGTATTCTAGCAAAATGAAAAGGCAATGTGCTACAGGACAAAAGAACCTCTATAGAAAGAAAGCACTGTGTAATTTAAAAACCCACAACAAACTCTTTACTGGGGGGCAGGGAGGGTAAGAGGAAAACAAAACAAAACAAAACAAAAAACCAAACACCACCACCACCCAAAAAACCAACCCTGACAATAACAAAAAAACCCCAAAACTGATAACTAGTGGCTGAGGCCACTTTTAATCTTCCAATACAAAGGGTGACTAATCACTGGAGTGGATGTCCTACCTTTTCCAGGAGTGTTTTTCAGATCAAGAGGATATTTTTAGCCAAAGATATTAGAAAGATTATACAATTCTTGGCAGAATTCAATAGCTTGCATAGTAGAGTTGGTCAGAATAAACATTTCCATAGTCTCTGCCAGCTTTAAATTCTGTGAAGGTTAGACCTTCCTCACAGCATTCTGAAGTGAAGTTTTTGGTTCAGTTTTCTACACAGAATCATGTTATCCATTAAGGTATCTAGTAACATCAAACGTATTTTTAATAAGGCTGCTACTTCACAGCAGTAGAAGGGAAGAAATATGAGTACACATAATGAAACAGTTAAACCCAGTGCTAAAATGCAAGCCCGAGGGAACTGAACCATATTCCAGCCATGTCTGCAGGGCTGAGTGGTCAACTAATTAGGTAAGTCTTTTTGTGGACAACTGACAGAGTCATGTAACAGGGATTTTATTTTTTTCTATTCCTTCCCAAGAAAAATACCAACTACACTGAAAGGGAATAAACTCACACATTAATAAAATACACCAGAAAACACTCATGAAAAACACACTATCAAATCCTTGACCAACAGGTCTTTTGTTCCTGTGCAAAGCTACATACTACTGCATACATGGGGGTGTGTGCGTGTGTGTGTGTGTGTGCAGGGGAGGAGAGAACAGACCCAAATGAGTGGCGAGAAGGATGTATATAGGAGAAGGCAATCTCCTGAACACCTACTTGACTACCAAAAGGCAGTCTATATTTTCTGGGTACAATACACAACATTCCCCTTTTCTTTTTATGACCATATTTTTCCAGTTGATTATTTCTGGCCCTGATTCTTCTGTTTGTCTCATTTGATCAGCCAGGGCAAACCCTGGCACATTCCAGGTCAGATGCAAATTATGCTCTGTGATCTTGATAATTTGAAATGGGATGAAGAACTGCTCACATTTTAGGGCTTTTCCTGTGATGTGGGTTGTTTGGGGTTTTTTGTTGGTGGTGGTTGGTTGGTTTTGTTTGGAGTTTTTTGTTTGTTTGTTTGAGGTCTTTTTGGTTTTTGGGGTTTTTTTAAGGAGCACCTTTTACTTTTTTGTGCTCCTCACCACAGACTGTTTTTCAAATATCATGACAACACTTCAGCAACATTTTCCAAGCCAAGGAATTAACCTGAAAATGTTTAAAAGAACAATTTATTTTTCCCTCCTATTCCACCACAACCAATATAACAGTGAAGGAAACCTATTACCCTGCTTTTCATGTGACATTCTTCCCTAATCATGATCTTGCTGTATTTTATCTGTTGCATGTGCTGCAGATGAGAAGACCCCCATCAGCTAACCTGGCTGTTTAAAAAAAAAAAAAATAAAAATAAAGTATTTGCAATGCACATGGCATAGTTAGTCACTGAAACAACTCTGACCTGAAGGGGGGCACCACAAAGCTGCCCTATATCACCCCAAACCTGTCCAGTTGGTCTGTTATCAGCATACCCAATAATACATACCAGCAGTTTGCATATGACTTTCAGTAGATATGAAGTTTATGATATGATTTAAAATTGGGATGTTCTCAGTGGCAGGTTTTATGCTTAGTCTTCCCAAGCATCTAGTCTTATTTGAATCCCCAGTGTCCAACCTCATGGTAGAAAGGAAAATGTAAACTATAAAGGCACTTAATAACTTTCCTCTTCATTGTAAAGCAAAGTGCAAAAGAGTGAAATATCTAAACTACAGTTCAAAGTAAATAGGAGAATGGTGACCTTTATATCAACTTTATATCAACAACCATCAACTCCAATCTACATGATACAATAATTTCTGGTCTTAGAAACTGACCTATAGGACTACAGTAACGGACATAGTAGGTGGATCTTCATAGATGTGACTGGACCACCGAGCTAGACCTTATGCTGAGCTTGGCAAAACAGAGAGCAAAGGATAACCCCTTAGTAAAAGGGCCGTACAATCTAATTGGAAAAAAAAGGAAAATCCCTTCACTTCTTTCTTTCTACTACCTTCGTCCAAAGGCCATGGAGTAGCTCAGTAGCTGAATAAGTAATATGAATACAGCTCTTCCCAAGTCCCATCTATTGCCCTAACCACAAGATGTCCTGCTGCATACCAGCAATCATTCTTCAAGATCAAGACTTTACTGTGTATTGATTCACTATTTAGAAGCTGAAAACAGACAAACTGTTCAGAAGTGTAGCAAGAAATCAATGGATCACTGTTAATTTCCTTCCCAGTATCCATTGTTCGTTATGAGATGCTTCAACACAGCATTTATGGGAGCTCTTTAAGCAACAATGCAGCCCTTCTTAATCCAAGCAGTAACGTACTTTTCAAAGTTTTATTTCCAAGAAGACACTTCAGCAGCAAGAAGGTTTCAAAATTCTTAGTTTATCAAGCACTTTGGGGGGAGGGAGGAAAGATTGGCAGGCACAGCAATGAATACAAATTCCCCAAAGAAGGGAAGAAGTTTGGGCACTGACTAGCAAGTGGAAAAAATGGCCAAAACATGAGTTCTGTAAAGTCTAGACATCTAGAGAGTGTTCCTACAAGATCTCGCATTTCTTTACAGACAGTTATAACAATCTTGTGAGATAGGTAAAGATAGCCCTTTCCCTGCAGGTTAGTTATCCAAAGTGCAAAGAAGATAACAGTCCCAAAGTCTGACTTTTGCTGCAAAATAAAAGTCAGGTGAAATATTTTCTGGTGTTCATATGAAACTGATCCAAATTAGCAGACTTTAATAACACACAATATTTTAAAAATCCTGCAGAGCAGGAAAGAGATTTTTTTTTTTTGGAAATGCAGCAGTATAGGAACAATGTCAATTGTCTATCAGAGGCTCATGTGCATAGCACTTAGACCAAAATTCAGTTATCCACATATAACCACTGATCTATAGTCACCCTGGTTTTGCTTATGAATATAAGTAATTCATATTTCTACAGCAAAGTACAAAGTAAGAAAGAAATTTCTTTTTTCTTAGAGAACAACCACATCAGCAAGTCCTAATGGGTAATTATAAAAGGATTACACTGCATTAACAGGTATTTTAGAGTGTGTTTAATAGGTGTATGGAAATAGATGCAGTATTTTTGGCCAAACTATTTAAATGTACATATTTGTTGGCTATTTGCTACTGTAGCTAAGGTTAAGAATTGACGTTTTAAGAAAAGCAAGCCGTGAGAACTCCAGAAGTGCCCATGCATTCATTTGGTACAGTCATACAGCTGTACAGATGCTGAGTAACAAACACTGTTAGAATCACATGGTTTTCTCTTTACACTGTAGAAGTGTGGTCCTATAAAAGAAAGACTAAGGTTTGTGATTTACTGACTGGAAAAACAGTGCTGTACTGCTGTCTATATGAGCTGCATTGTGGCCAATGCTTGGCTTAAGGATAAATATATATGGTTTACTATTCTACCAATACATAGGCTCTACTGACATATACACTCAAGAGGCTAATATAAACTAACCCACTTCATCTCAACAGCTATGTAATTTAGCTATTTTTCAAATCTAAAGCTAAAATTTCAGGCTTTTGTAGCACTGGCGAGATTTAACAAGTGACTATTTTCAAAGCAGTAGAGAAAAACATGTCAAAAAAACCCAACAACAACAACAAAAAAAAAAAGATCATGCACAGAGTCATCTGAATAATGGATTCCCTTATGTATCCCTAGAGATCCTGAAGTTAACAGCAAATGCAAGGGATTCTGGAAAGCTTCTGCAAGACTATCTAGCTTGAGCTAAATCTCAAAAATCTAATATGATGTGTCAGATATTGGGCAAGACAGTCAAAAAAGAAAATAAATGAAAGAAATTTGTTCACTGGAAAATATTCTTTTGCTGTTAAAAATTAGAAACTTGTTTGGGTTTGGTTGGTTTTTTTTCCTGGTCATATTTGTACATTTTCCCACAGAATCTGATGTAATCATAAGTTACTGACAAGATGATACCACCCCCCCGCCCCCCCCAAAAAACAACAAAACCCAACCACAGCACATTACACTTGTACCATATTTTGTGTTGGGTGAAAACTGGGAAGGAATAGCTGCATTAACTGCTGGCAGATCATCAAAAGCCTTACAGGAAACTAACTTACTGTCCATGTAGAGCAAGCAGCAGAATCACTAGGTCTTACATAATCCATGGTCAAATCAAACAACTGGGAGGCATCATTACAATAGCCACTTTTTAAGCCTGAAAAAAAAGAAATTGACAATTACTAACTATAATAATCGCTGCTGTATAAAGTCTGAGTGATTCTCACTTTATCCTTAAGCCAGGTATAACCTGAAGTAGGAGGCAGAAAATTCAGGTATTTCAAAATATATTGCTCCAAAGCAGAAGAATATACTTCGTAAGTTTTTAGAAAAAGAAAGTAACAATAAAAAAAATCTATTGTAACAATCCACATTAAAATTTAGCAGCTGTTTTAAATTTTTAATCCATTAATTGCTTCATGAAGCATCACGAAATAAATGGTGGCATCCTATACTTTTGGTTTTTCTATTTTTAGAATAACTGAGACCAGTATTTATCTAATGCTGATTAAAACTCCCCCCTTCCCAGGGTGAGATAGATGTAGAAAGATGTCTACTGGAAGAAAGTTTATCAGGGTATATAGCTTCAGTCAATACAAAGATTTATAGAATACATATTTGAAAAATTCTACTTAACTTTAGTCTATAAAGAATCATTCCTTTATAATCATCATAAACATTTTAGTGGTAAACCAGTGAAAATTTATGCAGGACAGCATATTCAATACTGAGATAAAAAGCTTCAACTGCCCAGGCAAAGCAGTGTGGTTTCTTTAATGGAAATCTCTTCCCTCCTTCAACAATTTGACTACCCTAGTAAGTTAACAGAAGAGGCAACAATAGAGTTTATGGGCTTTTTCACATGGCATTGTGAAGAGTTTTCTCACAAATATTAACAAGGAAAATAACTGTAAATACACACATGCATGTAACCAGAGACATACACACATATTCCTGCTAGGAGAGAAATAACATAAAACCAAAATCTATTCTTCCACAAATGAAGAAAAATGAATACCAGGATACCCAAATCTCTATTTGTGAATTATTATTGATACATTTATTAAAGACTGGAAAGCATCACAAGAGAGCCATGAAATTAAAGTATTCTAAAGGAAAGTGTTTCCAAAATAAAACTCAGTCATTTACTCAAAACACAATTTTTTGTTTTGTCATAGTTTTTTTCAGATATATTAATTTCTAAAAAAATACTTGCCAAGTCCTTCCTATAAATAATTTTTTACACTATAGGTCATATGGGAGTACTATATTAACAAAGATTGGCTACTCATTATATACAGCTGTCTTTGCTGGCAATGTAAATCACTGGGTGTTTTTCTAAGTACAAGATGTACAGGAGTTCCTACAAATATGCAGAGTATTGACAAAAACTGCATTTCATTCCATTCTCTCCCTTCCAAGACTTCTCAGCAGAAACTATCTGCAAGCAATGACTTACATCTAGCTGACAGAAAAATACTAGGCATCCTACATGGCCAGTGCAGGCAGGCTAGTTCACGCCATGCAAGTGACCTGCACCATCGGGCCTCCATCAGCTACAGCCAATACACCGTGTGGCCAAAAGTCTCCTACAGCAATGAAGATGCCGACTGCAATATAGCACTCAGCAGTTAAATGAAAAAGGGCAAATACAAAGATTAGACAAATTCAATGATGTAGTGAAACAGCCTATAAGCAATGACTTACTAAATTTTGTGTTGCATTTTGGTCTGTACCATTTAAATAAAACAAAGCAAAACACAACGTTTAATGGGTCTTTGAACTCATGAGCCATCTTACTGGGTCACACCCAGCCTGCAACTGGTGGTAATGCTGTGGTATGTTCTCAGTTACTTGTTATCTTTCAGAAAAGGAAATTCTGAGTCAAAGTGCCTGAAACCATATTCCATGCTTGGATGTACAACGTTATCAGAAGTCCAGTGAGTTTACCAGAAGTAAAGAGGATAAGCAGAGATGTGATGGAGAAGAGAGCAGACTGGTTAGCAGGGACCCCTCAAGACTGCAGCCAGACACTGCTCTACGTCTTCAGCCACACAGAAGTATGCTGGTTGTGGAGGCAATAAATCTAATACCTTTTGTAACTTACACATTCACATTTTTCAAACTCCTGTTTTGAGACAAAAGCTGGCAGTTTTTCTCTGCTATAAAATTATAACAAGCTTTTCAACTACACAGCACTTTTTGCATGGCATTTCAAAGTTGCTATTGTTCTTAGAATAAAAAAAAAATAAATTGCAAATACAAATCTGGAAATACTTATACCAAATCTGTCAGGGTAAATAAAGCAACTCCAATCTAAAGAGAAGTAGAAGAACAAGAGGGATCAAGAGGTAAAGCACATTCTGTGTTGTCTTGTATTGAAATGCCCTATAAATACTTATAATGCTATTATCCAAAAAGACAGATCTTACGGTTGTTAAAGAAATTATTGTAAAATACAATTTCTTAATCAAAATGTTAATGAGCATCAACAATAAAGTCAAAACCAAATAGCTCTGCTTTATATGCCCGTAAGAACTGTTAAGTCTTGGACTCTTACACAGGTACATTTGAGAAAGTAAATCTTTAGTATTTTTAACAACCAAAGCTATGTGCTGTGGTTTGCAGAGCAGACACTGGAGTCATTCCAGGAGATGGAAGCACTCCAGGTAGAGCCAGGATGCTAGGAGCAATTATGGCAGACCCGGAGCCTTCCTCTTGCTGAAGAAAGGGTTGCTTATTAGTTCTGAGAATCTGTCACGACCAGGCAGTGGAAAAAAGGAAGCTGGAGAAAATCCAGGTAAGATGTAGCAAAACCAGTTTGCAAACAAAGCATTTGCCACAAGATAGGGTTTTGCTGGGGTTTGTTGTAATTCTCCAGAAATACCAATATCGCAGATTAGTCTATACCTACATTGCTGCACAAGAAGTTGGACAGTAACAGCAGAACTTTTAAGTGAAAAAATGTTTAAAGTGCAAAGCTTGTAATAAATTACTAGCTTACACTTGAAATTTCAGGGCCTGGGCAGACACTAAAAAGCCACAAACACACCATGTGGCCAAGCAAATCCAGATTACTGCAGAGATCCAAAGCCACCCCTGAAAGTTTGGGTTTTCACCACTTTCAGTTGGTGATCAGTTTAGCTTGAGGGGGTATCAGCATCAGATGACATTGTGCCTGGGAAGAACAGGAAGAGCATTATTTCTGTTTTCCACAAGTATTCCACAGGCAGTGAGATGGCTTGAAGTTTTAAGCCTATCCCAGCCTGAATGCCTAGGTGCCCAAAGGCAGCCAGGTTCTTTAAAGTTGCAGCTTTGAGGTGAGGTTGTTTCTCACTCTTAACTGTAGTGCAATTCTACAATGCTGTCTGAGCGGTGTGCAGAGAAAGGAGTAAGTGAAATGAAGCTTTTTACAGTTCCCCAGTAGTATCTGTCACTCAAAACACAGCCACTCTTATCCCAGTTCCAACCAACAGTGGAAACCATGCCCCGCATGAAATTCATGTTGCAAAGCAGGGTAAAGGGTTCAGACGATCGCCTTGCTCCCAGGCCCTGGGGGATGCCAGCAGCTTTAGCAGCCAAGTCAGCTCATTAGAAAAAAGGCAGAAACTAGCTCAAAGGTAAACAAGACTATGAAATATAGAAGAAATACTCTTTGTGTGTCCAGATTTTAGTCAGCCCTTCAAAAGAAGATGAAATCCAGTGGCACTAAAACTTCAAAAGTGGGCTAGCTGACTAGGATTTTAAATTATTCTTTTTTAACTGAAAATTCTCATTTCAGAGGAAAAGGCAGGATAGGACTTCACATCTCAAGTGCAGAACATTTTTGTCAGGAGGAGCGTATTTCACTGTTAAAGCACATGTACATGGCGTGTTAGTGGTTAGAGTAAGAAATTCGAGATTACAGCTTTGGCTGGCTTTTGCCTGACAGGGGTTCATGTTTATCCACAGTCAAGTTGTTTAGTTGCTCCAAGTTTATATACCTACAGGGTTGGTTTTGATAACACCTATCAAAAGGATACACTCACTCTTATTTAATATGGAGAAACTACTTAGCAATTTTAGAGTACCATTCAGCTAATGGTCATGAAAAGAAAACATTATTTTTAGAGCATGAAGATAATGATATAGGGACATTTTCTTCATCCCCTGCTGGTTGAAACTTGGCTCACACCACTGATAAAATCCTGACTTGATGGCTGTCCTGTGTCAAATAATACATTGTTTTGATTCCATTCCAAGCAAATAAGTGATCATCAACACTGGGCAACTATTCATGACATCAGTCCTTCTGGAAGACTCACAGAAAGGGTAAATAGGCTATATAATGGAAGAACAAAAGTATAAGCAAAGGCGAACTATTCAGGGTATCACAGCATGAAAACATTTTGTGATTACTGAAATGCCAATACGACAAGCATTCATGTAATATTCTGTGCCCTTCAAAAACGCAGGAAGGACATCTCACTATTTTGAAACTCTTGCTAACAGCCTTCTATAGTACCCCCACAATGGTGAAAGCATTAAGAGGTATGTAACTGAAGGACAAAAAAACCAAACCAAACCAAAAAACAACCAAACCCCCACCACCAAACAAACAAACAAAAAAAAAAACAAACCACCACACAAGAGGGAGAACTGCTATAATCCATCCTAAATGGATGGGAAGAGGAAAGGCAGGAAGTTGCTTTCAGTCCCAGGACCAGCACTTCTCTCAACAGCAAGGAGGAAAGCCACAGGAAGATTCTAGTTCACATTCTGCTCTCAAGTAGGCTCACCTAGAAAACATCTGTGTCAACGTTTCAGTCCAGACCAGGAACATGCTCCTGTCAAATCTTGTGGCTGTTTTCTCTCTATTTTTATTTACATCTCAGAGCGCACACAGCATGATCTACACACAAATCTGTGCTAAAACATGCTTCGACCGCTAAAGGGCATTTGGTTTAGATGACACAACTAGATCTTGCCCTAAGGAGAAAAAGAAACCAAACCAAACTAAACTAACCCAACAAACTACTGAAATGAACAGAGTGTGGATGCCAAGCCCATTGATCCTCCTTAAATAAATAAAAAATTTAAAATCACTGCTATCAGGCCACCATTCGCACTAATACAGATATAATGCCTGTGTGCTATCCACCATTTTAGTTGGATTGTTGCTTCCTCTAACAGACTTTCAAAACTGTAAGCACCCAAAATGTTACAGGCCAAGAAAGGGAACAAAGAGTTTACTGATACAGAAGAATTGAATAAGGGAAAGTGGATGATTAGGGAAGCAGGTTGAAAAGCATAAGGCCTTTTTCCCAAACTCTGGGAATTACTACAAGCCAAAAATGTAAGCTTAAGAAACCCAGGTAGGACATATGACTCTCAATTCCTACTGAGTTGTAACTGACTGGTTTGCAAGCTTTCAATGGAATATGCAGGTTCAGAGCCATAATAGTTCAATTAAAAATGCACTACAGATTCCAAGGAGAATAAGCTATATCTCTGGGTAACTCAGAGGAATTTATTAGTCCTTGAAGACTGGCTGCTATTATGATAAAAAACAATTATTCATGTTAAAAGTGTGACTGTCAGTTTAAAAATGTCCCAATGTAACCTAAGCCTCCTTCAGTCTTCAAGGTATCCAGACAACAGATCTTTAGGGGGTACAGCATAAATTACTCATTTATTGGCCTTCTAGAGCCATTCTTTATGAAAGAATTACAGTCACATTACTTTGATAGTGGAAAGAACAAGAGAATCTTTGAAGTGCAGAAACAGTACAAGATAAAGGTATTTTGAAATAGAGAATTGAACCAAATCTGAACCCAGTTCAAACTGTCCAACTACAAATGAAAATGAAATACTATTTTGGAAGTAATTCTGCAAGTTGCACCTCCAGTTGACACCTTGGGCACAGTTAACCACAAATCAAAGCCAAACCAACATTTTCTGGGGATGTTAGTTGTCACTGTCAGTTCTTCTCAATTTTTTTTAAGAGAATCATAATTTTGGCAGTATTTGCAGCACAGTCGTTATTTTCAGTGCATCAACAGGAAAGATTGAAAAGAAGCTAAACAAATGGCATTATTTTTAATATATTGTACATTCTTTACTAAATATAAGTAATTTTAAACCAAATGAAGCTTTCTGGTAGTACTTGGTTTGTCAAGGGATGCCTGATGTTTTTCAGCTGACACACAAAAAACACAACACAGATAAGTGCAGTTTTTCCTAGCTGCATGAATCCTCTTATCTCACTTCAAGACATCTGGCAAGACAGGAAAACAGATGCAGGATACTGACATCTTCATTCAAGTCACTCATGACCTAAAAAGAATCTGACTGAAAAGCGTGATCCCTTCTTGTGCTGTGCCTTCATGTGGATGTCACCATTTGTCATCTTCGTTTTGCTACATTTTGCTGTAAGTATAGTCAAAATACACATGCTTACACCAGAGGCAAAATGACAATCATGTGTAACATCACTCCAGTATTGAAGCAGAACATAAAAGCTCTTCTGCAGAAGCTACAGTTGCCCCAAATCCCGATGGTTCTCACAAACAAGGGACAGCATCCTGCACCCCTACTTTCAGACCAGAAAAAGCCCAGAATATGCATCAGTTTCTTCAGAAGTAACCTGTGCTTCACAGAGTCCTAATTCTTAAAACAGTAGATAATAATAACCCATTTCTAACATTTTAAGCTTCTTCTTTTTTGGTGATTTTTTTTGGTTGGTTGGTTGTTTTTGGGTTGTTTTTTTTTGTTGGTTTTTTGGGTTTTTTAAAAATTGCCCTTTTCTCTTACCCCAAGAAAAGGGAGATAAACACAGACCATTTAACAGCAGTTGAACTCCTGCTCACCACCATGTCCTTCATTCAACATATATTAGTGACTAAGTAAAAACAAGCTATGGATACAGAAAACAAGCTATGGATACAGAAAGAAGGTTCAATAATTTCCTATGCACTAGAAGTGGCAGTAAACAAATTGCATATCCCACACATGTAAAATAAATACTAACTGAAACTTCAAGTTTTTTGCTTTTTGGAAAATCTAGATGCTTTGGGAGACCAAGAAACTCAACATGTTTGATTTTTTTAGGTTTTTCTGTGTAAATATTGCCAATTAAGATAGAGTATTTTGTATGAGAATTTTCACCAATTCAAAAAGAATTTAACAAAATTGGTTCATTTTGCTCAAGTACTGCTGTGTTTTTCCCCAGAACTGAGCAAGCTTTTGCTGAATAAACATTCACAGTAACATTAGTTTATGAAAATCTTTGCTCAGGGATGGTAAAAATATTTTTGGTGAACATAATTCATAACTGTGCCATTAGTAAAGCTGGAATGTGGCAAAGACAGGAACACGCAGTACCTTTGACATCATCAGTATGGCATTTGTGCGGGTGAGCTAAAGGCACTTTCCTGAAAGATGTTCCACCTGGAGGCATAAAAGGCAACCAGCGCAGAGGGAAGTCATCAGAAAAAGATTTTAACTGTGATATTTTTACATTCAACCTTTATATTTTCCCCTTGTAAATACACACAAGACCTTTTGCTGTGTTTTTTGTAAGGGTGAGTATTAGGATTATACTGGGACATCCATCCATTTCTTGATATACTTACTTACCTAGTAATTCCGTTTTGGCATACTTTTAAGGAGTGTTTCTGACAGCATTGATGGGGATGAGTGTTTTTCACTCAGGGATTTACAGTGACAGGGATATTGTGGCAGAAACAGCGAGGTGGACATATGTCAGCTGGAGAACATGTTTCTGTAGCTACACAGTCACACACATGCTCTGTAGCTGTCCCTGGCCTACAGCCTGGTCTGAAACAAGTGAACGAAAACAAGGCGCAACCATTATTAAGGGTGGGGAAATAAACTCCACACTTTTTTTCACCAGTTCATCAAAAAATATATCGTCTGTACATTGGTTCTTCACATTTCCTAGCAAATACAACACAACATTCCATAAGGTAAGAACACTGGAAAGTTAATTTTGGAGCAATTACATCCTTGCAGACTTCCTAGCTTTCATTTTTACTTTTCATTCAACAAGTTATTAGTGTTAATGATACCCTTGGCTAATGCCATCCTCACAGGACCAGGTGGTACACGTTAACACCTTCAAATTAACAGCTATGTTTAAGATAGAGACACTGGTAGGCTTGTTCAGCCCTTTATGCAAGAAGAAACTACTTGCCTCATTAAATGGGAAAGGGTCAGGTCAGTGCTTGTGGGCTGGTACCAGTCTTAACTTAGGAGGTTCACTGTGGGAGTGTAGACCAAAAAATAAAGTTTCAGGTTAGCAGGCAAGAAGAATTTCTGGAAGAATGGTATGGCTGAAAATATTCCAGTTTTACATCAAAGAGTGGGGTATATTTTCCCCTAAAGCATGAGTACCTATACCGTTCCGATTAATTTATTTACTGTAATCTCCACTATAACTGTATCTTTTTTATTTAGGATTGTATTGAAGAAAAAGAAAACATGTCTTGCTGGAAGTTCACATTTTGCCTTTGGTTGAATTAAACAGGGTTCACATGAACGTGAATTTGATCAGAGACAATCATCTAACTTTATACCAATAACTCTGTTTTCACATAGGCTTTGGAATAGCACTTTTTTCCCCCTGTGAATCTTCCCTTTGGTGAATCTTTTCTTGGCAAGTGATTGGACTATAGTACATAAAGACTGGACTGTAGTGACATATGTGAGAAAGAGTGATGTTTGTCAGCTGTGTTAATTGAGGTGAAAAAAAACAGCCTGGCTTAAAAAGGAAGAGGACAGGTTTAAAGTTTTAAAGCGATTTTAGAGCTAACTTCTGTAATATCACTGGTTTTTATCTATAATTGATAAATGTACATAAATGGAAAGTTTGGGTTTTTTTACTAGAGTAGCTTAGTCCATATTTATGCCTGCACAAATATCAATTGCTTTCATAAAACCATACCCTAGAACTGATGTAGTAAATCTGATCCAAAACCTGTACACCACGTACCTGTTATAAAAGCTGATGACTTTTAGGCCCTTGATAGGATGGTACTAGGTGACACCTTCCTCCTGGTCCAAAGCTGTAAACAGATCGGTACTTACTGTCACCCCACTGCCTGCATCAGACAATTCAAAACTAGACAATACACAAGACAGGTTCTAGATGATCCTGTAGAATTTCATAGGCATGTGAGGTGTGCTGACCAAGGCAAGAATCAAACCCTACTGTAAGACAGAGGTCCAAGTTTTGAGACATAAAAATAAAGAACTTCAGTCTTTGGGCATCTGCCGTTCATTCCTTTCATGTAAAGAACTGCTTAAAGCCTCCTTGGAGAGTTTCCAATTCTTATATAAATAATGTGTCGACTCAGAGTAACTAAGAAACAAACTTCCCTGCCACAGGGTTACTGCTAATTAGGAGAAACGCCCACTCTAGAATCCTCGTGGCAATTCAGAATGGATAAGATGCATATAGTTGTGAACAAATGAAATACTCATTCTGTTACCCAGCCTAATGGAAAGCAGGGCTATAAGAGAAAAAGCAAACCCACAGATAATCCTGGGTACATAAAGAAGGCATTAAGAAGAAAATCAGTGAGAGTGCAGCGCTGAAGCAGGTGGTAGTAATATTCTTGGTGACAACTGTGGTGCGAGCAAATTCCCAGATCATTAATAAAATACTGCCACCAGACCTGAGCTGACTTAAGGACAGTCAGCAGTTCCACAAAACGCAGTCAGAACCCCCATTAATAAAAAGCTAATTGTAGATACAGTCCCAGCTTCCAGTCCTAGCGCAGCCACTCTGTTCACAGGTCCCACCAGTCTCCTCTTCATCTCCTATTAACCACTATAACCTGTGCCATCCACTAATCACCATTTCATTTATCTTTATCTCCGTAATTCTCTTCTGTCTTCTGCAATTGCTCTAACTCTTACTTTCTCAAAGCCTTGTTCTACCTCAGCAAACAAACTCGGATAGTTTATAGTATTGGAAGAGAGAATCTGGTGAAGCTCCCAGGGAAGCATAGAGAAGTGGCAAACAATAAGGTAATGTATCTGGCTCCTGGAGCTTGCTGTACCATGGATTTAATTAGAGAAGGAGATGGACAAAGATACTACACACAGTAAAGGCACACACAAAAAGGCACAAATGAAACCCCCATGCTTTAAAAAAGTAATCCAATAAATAGTCATCCTTTCCCTCCTTGGGCAGTTTGAATATTCTTGTTGTATGCTTTAACACCAAGGTCTTTAAAGGGCTCCACAGGCAGCATCTACCTTCCTCAGTTTGTAGCCAGTTACAAAGCAATCACAACATTAAGAAATGCCCTCAGTAAAGAGTCTCCTACAGCACAAAGCAGGCTGGAGAGATTCGCAGGTGACAGTAACACCCTGGGCCTCCTCAGTTGCATGCCATTTCTCTGGCTGGTGAAGCCAGCATAAGTAGTGGTTTCAACACGGACACTGCCAGGTAAGGCAGATGGGCTGCCCTGGTCCCTGCTTCTCCTTTCCCTAACTGCTACTGCCCTGCTCCTCCGCTCTGCCCTCTTCCTTGAACTTCCTCTCCTGGATTCCTGGGACTAGCAAGAGTAAGGGACTAGGATGGGCTAAGTGAAAGGTATGAGATGTTCTGGACAGGGATGATGAACTTCTGGATCAGTACTAGGGACACGGAGCTACTACTGCCTTTTAAAACTGAAATAACACAACACTTCAGAAGCCTGTACTGCTGCTGAAGAGTCTGCAGGAAGCTTTGCAAAACATTGCAAAAATCAAACTAGTATTTCTCACACAGCTATATATCCAGGGCATCTTTCATTCAAATACTCAGCAATGTACTGACATCTTAACATAGAGTAAGTGAGGAGGCCCCAAGACCTGAAACCATAAACTGGCCAGGTGCAAAGCCTGTGCGCTCCAAGAGCATCTGTTACACAAATCACCCACTTTGTGGTTTGAGACAGCCTTGCAAGAATTGTGCTTCACACACTACCCACAGCAAATCATTACTGCATCTGGTATATATTTACCAAAATTGTATATATGAGCGAGCTATAAATTCGTATTCATCCATTTCCAGAACTTTCTGTGTCAAAGCTATAGGAGGAAGAGTTGCTTAGAGGAAGAAAACAGGAATTTTGACTTTTGTACCTGAGCACTAGGTTGCAGCTAAGCCTTCAGATAGATGCAAAAATACATGGGGCAGCAGACCCAAGCACATACGTTTCCTAGACCTGCTTTCAGTAACTTTGGTTTATGCTGTGTTTCATTGCTGGCAGCAGAACTGTTGTATCTACATAGCAAGCACAAGTGGCTGTAATGTCCATAACTCAGAAATGCCAAATGCAGATGTACTTTTACAGTTTACAACTCTGTTGAAATGCCTTCTCATACTTTGAAGAGCGCTTACACACTGTTTCCACTGCATAGCTAGATTATTTCATAGTAAGATAAGAATCTCTGCTGCAGCATATGAAAAACATTCGCTTGGAATATTCCAGCTAAACTGAAGCTGAATGGCCCATTGCATTACTTATATCCCAATTAGAGAAACTGGAGATTACAGTAGTGGGTTCAAGTTACCTGTTTTCTCTAGTATTATTAGCAGTTTTCGGTATTCATCCTTTTTTCCTTTTGGAGTCCCATGCAATTTAGAAGATAGCTAAGATTACAGCAATTCAGACAAAGACACCTTTAGAAACATGAGAATCCAGGATATTCACTATTAGGTCACATGCATTTTTAAAATACAGAGTTTCATTAAAAAAAAAACCCAATAAAATAAAAATCACATATGTAGTTTAAAGGCTGACATCATCCAAAGGTATGAACACTGAAAGCAGGAACATAACTACATTAGATTAAGAAATAACAAGTCCTGGCCAGAACTGGAAAATTACATTCTTCACTCTTGTGAAGATGCCTTGGGAAGAAAGCAGCCACAAGAGGCCCAGCTCATTAAGGGGACAGGATGAGTGAGCAGTTATAAGTTCATTTTGAACAAATGGTCACCCACTGCTTAAGGAATAGGACTGAAGATGTTGGATCCTATCTCTGTGTTTGCCTTTGGCCTGTTTCAAGGCTTCTATTTTCCAAGTTACTTTGCCATTCAGATTATTTTAAGTTTCATGTTACAAGTCCAGTTGTTTGGTTGGTTGTTTTTACTTCATTAGCGCTATTCATGAATAAAACCAGGAGGATTAAAAAGTAAACTGTTGCAGCACCATAAGGCTGCTGCATAACCCATACAGTTGATGTCATAGTCCACCTCAACATAAGCAGTAGCAACACTTTAATGCTGCCTTCCCTCGCCCTGCTGCAGTCTGTACTGTGTTGTCTAAGGCAGTCAAACCAACCAGCTACAATGACAGCTATGTACAGTTTGGAAAAAAAGTATCAAAATATACCAAGAGCTCTTAATCCAAAACAATGTATCACCTCAGCCACTCTGTATTTTGGACTCTATTAATGTAAGAACCCTGTTATCTTTTCTAGTTGTTCAGAACTCCCATTTGCTTCACAGCACGTTACTAAACAGAGAGAACAGTAGAGCTGCCCAATAAAAATACAGGTATTTTGTTTTAATTTATCATGCAAAAGAGGGAAGTGATAGAAATAGAAATTGTCTTTAAGGGAGGAATTAGTATGCCTACAAAAAATCCACAATAAGTGGCTTTGGCCTAGTTCCCTCTCCTAGACTTTCTACCATATCCAGACTTTACTATCACCATCTGCCTGAAAGGCAAGTTCCTCAGAGGTGATCTGTATTTCTTGTTCTTTTTCCATTTACCAGCAAATCCTGGACAATCCTCCACCACAACTTACTAAGTCACTAAGCCTTATTCACATTTTTTCTTCTTTAAAATATTATGCAACTGTTTGAATTTGGGATACTATTTCTTTTCATTTTTTTTTGCTGTTATGATCCATGCTGTGGACAGTTACAGGGCTACAAAGATCCTTCACACTGCTGTCATTTGTTCCTTCTCATGCCAATACACACATGTGCAGATGCACTCCAAAGGGCCTGTAAACCAAGACAGCTTACAAATGAGCAAGCTGCACTCATGCTTCAAGGACTCTGTCATTTAAAAAATAAAATATTAGCTCCACTAAAGGAGTTCAGTTTGAGCTGTTCCAAATTTCACCTTGCCTTGCAGTTCTGGAAAGTTACAATCTTCATTTACATTCCTGCAAGCAGATAGCTGTGCTGCCTTAACTACCTGCTCTCATAAGTAAAATGCACCCATCTTTGGTGTTTGAAGCTGACAATTTAACGTTGTTTTACTGTGCACACACTGACCTGCATTTTCTATTGCTTCTAACCATGCCTTTTCAGAACAGTGATTTTTCTTTGATCGTGGCAGAGATGTATGGCTCATCACGGCAAACCTAGATGCCAACTTTGTTGTTTCAAAGGTCAGATTTTTTTTCTGTTATCTAAGTAAAGAACGCTTCCCCCCCCCCAAGACCATACTGGGAAGACACATTACTTTTTAGCATCCTGTCACTCAGGAAAGAGCACCAGGAGCTGTGCTCGAGTTTTTAAGTTACCTCCTGGGAGTTTCTTTGTTTTTTTAAAAAGAAAACTGCTAGTTTGATTGCTACAGTGTTTGTACCACAGCGAGAAATAGCTGCTTCATCGCTGGGAAGGCAGCAGGAAAAAGTTTATGAACTGTAATTACCAGTTTACCCACTCAGGCTCCTTCCTAAAAGGAGAATCATTCATCATCCTCTTTTGTACTACCGACTCCTTACAAGGCCTCCTCAACTTTAACTCCAGAGTACTCTACCGCAGCCAGGCTCCCCAAGAGCCTGCGCCAAGGCTACCTAGATGGATTTCAAAGAGATCATCGCGCTCCTTGCCTGCCTTATTTGGGAAACCCTGACTCTGCAAGGCTTGGCACAACCTCAGTGACCGAGCAAGCCTTCATAAACCTGGAGCTCTGACAGACATTTAATGAGAAGGAACTTCAGATTACGACGACCTCCTAGCACCGGCAAGAAACAGCAGAAGGAGTGTTCAAAGAGAGGGCAGGCTGACGAGATACCGAGCGAAGCTCGCAGTTAAAAACAACCCCGAAGCGGCCCGGAGAGGAGCTCTCGGGAGGGCTTTGCGCGTGTTTGGCGTAAAAATCGTCAGGAAGGAGGAAAAGGAAGGCCGGGGAGC
>NW_009916620.1:0-6133 GCF_000696875.1 Nestor notabilis | reverse complement strand
CTGTCCCGGAGCCCGGCATTCACAAACAAAATCCAATTCTATTTAAAAACGAATGGAAGAACTCACCAGAACGCTCCGGGCACCCCGTAAGACGTGCGAGGTTTAACTGGAAATGTCCATATGCCCTTGCTCTCCCAAAAAAATAGGATCCCAGGATCAGCCGCAGGTCTAGAAGAGAAAGGTCTTTCCTCATGGAAAAATCACTGCACTTAAAGGTCCGCGTGGTATTTTGCGATCCCACTGCCTGGGGTGTTTTGCAACTTTACTGCACAAATATTTGTTTCGCGGTTTTAAGGCTTAGCTACATCTGCTCCGTCCTCATTTTCCTCCTTTGGCCGATAACTTCATTTTTGTTTCTCATTGCTAGAGAAATGCCGAATAACACATACTGACTTACTTGATTCATTGCCAATATTTATTTCAAATTAATAGACCGCAGTGAAAAGTCACTGCATTATTAACAGCTGTAATGGCATGAAGAAATTCATCACCGGGAAAACAGACTAGCAGAAGATTCAAACCATAAAATAACCCAACACGCTGGTACTGCTCATCCTGACTCGGAGTATGTGTGTATATATTCTGATACCTTTGATCTTGCACATTTTTTGCTATAATTTTAAGTCAAGTTTCACCAAGGCTGAAATTGTCATAGTATTGTTTGTACACAGTTTCTTTTCTTGACACACAGGCTTGGTACTAGGTATAAAAATCATGTACCAAATATTTTTAGCGTATGCTTCTGGACTTTACCTAACTTTCCCCTCCTTTTTTACCCCATGCACAAGCACAAAAGTGAATACTGAGAAGTAGAGTCTTGTCTTAAAGAGAGCTAAATAGAATCTACACAGAGCTATAAACCAATCTTCAACTGATTTTCTTGTGTTTTCTCGGGGAAGGAGACAAATTTGCTTTGTGCCAAAGATTTTGTCCTTTCCCCTACCATCACTGCATAGGCACTAACACTGTAGCCTGTCTTCAGAGAACAGGTCTTTTCTGCCGAGCCCACCTGCATTGATTACTGACCTCCCAAGTGATCCTGTCTTTTAGAGACCTTTGGTAGCACTTCCAAAACTGGAATTTAAACCCAGATCCATCGCAGGTGCTGCACACTGCTACCCCTATTCCATGGGACTGATGTGTTTTATTTGTGAATATGTAATTTCCTGAGTAGATGATTTATTGCTGAGCTTAGACTAAATATCCCTAATGAGCCTTTTTGGCCTTGAAATCTCTGTGCTTGTGACTTTCACCTCTCATCAGCCTTTAAGTTTTCCACCATTTTTGTTTATTTTTGCAGATACCAGTATGAAAACTGATTTTAGTCAGACAAATCTAGACTCCTGGCTATGTTGTTTATCTAGCTATTTTAGCAATTTCTTTTTTTAGATGATCACATGTGGAAAGACAGGCACATAAATTCTGCAAAACTATAAAATGAGTTCTATGACAGACTATGTGACAGACTTTAAAAACTAAAAAAACCCTTTTAAAAACAGACTTAAAATACTTTTAAAATATTAAAAGTTACTTTAAGAGTGTGGGCATTTGAGGATAGCTGGTAAAAAAAAGATGAACAAGCAAAGTTCTGCCTGTTTCTTTCTCTTAAATTCTTTTTCTTTTTCACACTGTTACAGTTCCTGGATAATTGTTCCAGTTGGATTGCTGGTTCTGGTTTTTATTGCTCTATTGGCTCGTGTTCTCGTCAAAAGAAAACCACCCAAGGACCCTCTGTTTTATGGTATGTCTTGGTAACAATGAACCTAAAATCAGAACGTGTTAATTTATATAAATGATAATATATGATGGTTATTTCAGATTGAACATGTAAAACATGGCTTCAGAATCCTGTCTGGTGAGGTGGTGCTAAGGAGCCAAGAAAGGCAGACCAGGGAAAAGAGTAAGAGTAACACTCAAGTTGGGCCATGACAGTGTTTGAAATACTGCCATACCTGCTCTGTTAAGAAACGATTTGTAGCAGGACTTAGGCACCACAGTAGACCTCTTCTGTATCTCATCCTGTGTGCACTCATTTAGTACTTCTGGATCTTTTGGATCAACAGCCTCCATAGTTTGGTTCTTCCTATGATTGAATTCCTTAATTCTCCTGTTTCTATTAGGCTTCTGTGTTAACTCACCTTTGTGATATACAAGAAAGTTCAAACCATCCCAATTCCTGGCTCAGACTGTCTACACACTCAAGCATTTATATATTGATACTTTGCCATAGAAGAATAGAGATAGTGATTACATTTTAAAAAGACACCTTAGATCTAGTGCACCTTATAGCAAAATCTAGACTAAAAACACTGCTGTTTTTTAAATTTTACAAGATGGGCTCATAAGCAAAGCAGGTACAAACCAACTGGTATTTGCCTTCTGTCTTCCTCCTCATTACAACTCGTAGGTGTCATTCTGCAGTGTTCTGCATGAGGCTGAAGTCAAAGAAAATAAATAGCAGAAACCTACCACAAATAAATTTCCTGTGTCAAAGGAGTGACTTGCTAACTTGCCACATAGGTCTCCTATGGACTGCTGTGCCTGACGCAGTTTGCCTTGCTCACCTCCAAAAATGGCAAGTCACGTTTCCCTCTCCACCTCCTTTTTACTGTCCTTTCTCCTTTCCAAAAGATGATGACAGTCAAGCTTTTACACTTTGTGTGACCAGGATTTTTGAAAGGCTACATAGTCCTTTCTGCAGACACTGGCTTTCCACGGAGGCTGTGCCTACAGCTCCACGGAATTGCATATTCCTAAGAAAAGAGCTTCCCAAGAACTTTGTGGACTAACGCTGATGAAAAAATACTAAGCTATGTGGGAAAATCATAATGTATATGATTTTGATAATGTTAAATATCTGTGACCTCCAAGTAAATGCAACTAGTTCAATAAATCCCTGCCTGACTGAATTTATCAGACTGTAAAGCAACTGTGTGTTTCCAAATCTTTATTAATTTGTTATTTTTTTACTCTTTATCTTGTTACAGTTTATGCTGTATTTGCCTTTACCAGTGTAGTGAATCTAATAATTGGACTTGAACAGGATGGAATTATTGATGGATTCATGACTCATTACTTGAGAGAGGTAAGCAATTGTTTGGCCTACAAATGTAAATAAAATCTTTACTATAAATAACTTGGTATAGTGTCTGTCACAGTAAAACAGCCACTTACACATTCAAAAAGATCTTCTTTAATTTGGTCATTGACCTGTTTCACTGACCTGAAATTACTCATTTGGGAAAAATAGCACTCTTTTCAAGCTCCAATGTTATTTCACTTAGTTTAAGTAATACTATTCTGTATTAATTTCTGTGGGAATTGAATAGACTGTATGTGTTTGCAAAAACCTATAGGTAGGACTCAGGAGTGGATGAGTACTGCGGGACTGTCATGGTTAAAGCCCAGCTGATAACTTAGAACCACAACCAGCATTGTTCTCAGGCTAAAACCGAAACACAGCCCTGCATCAGCTACTAGGAAGGAGAAAAATAACTGTTACCCTTGAAACCAGGACAAGTACCCAAATGTGTTACCAAGAAAGAAACAAAATTGCTCCTTTATTTTTGTCTAATCACTTTACTGAAAGGAATTGGCGTTAAAAAATGATGATGCCAGATACCTAGTCAGCAGAATCTGTTGGCTGCTGAATATCAACATCCACCAAAAATAGCTCAGTTAAGAACTTGACATGAAAGTCATTGAAAAGATCCATGAAATGAGTTGGACCTTACAAGGTTATATGCTATCATCAATATATTCAATATCTTGTGGATCTCTAGGTTGCTAAATATATCTTAATTTGTTTCATGTTAAGTGTATCTTTATTTTGTAGCTTTTATCACTAAAATATGGAAAAGTAATATTTCCATAAAATAGCAGAACAGTGCTGACAGTAACAAAAGAGTCTTCCCTCCCATCTCACACCCTATTTTGCAAATATAGAACTGATTTAATTATAGCTGATCCTACCTAAATAAAGTCTGTGCTTGGAAACATTCATTATCAGTCAAAACCTGTACCTCTGGCTTTAAAGAGCATCAGCTACTTTCCTTCAACTGCTTCCTGCTGTTTAATTAATAAATTATTCTCCCTCTAATCACTGCATCTTTTTAAAAATAAATGTTCCCTAGGGTGAACCGTATCTGAACACTGCATATGGCCACGTGATCTGCTACTGGGATGGCTCCGTTCATTATCTGATGTACCTGTTGATGGTGGCAGCTATTGCATGGGAGTGAGTAATTTTGATTTTGGTACTGTTTACTTTGCTTGCATGCTCGTTTAACCTACAAAGGGCATTCTTTTCTATGCAGTGTTTAGAGTTTTCTTTCAAGACTGTTTCATGTCTTAGGCCAAAGCAACATTATTATAATTTCATTACTTTCAGGAACGGTACCTTTACCAAGTTACCCTTTCTCTCAGCTGAGTAAGCTCAGCAAATGCATTGGGTTGAATCTCTCTTCTTCACTCTGCAGTGGAGAGCATAAGCCCATCTGCATGCTTTGTATTAGTTAAGAGGAAAGCTTAAAGCTGATGCATGTTAAAATCATGTGTGAAAAAACCATCTTTTTTTACCAAACATATTTGTGATAGGAATTAATGTACTGCCTAGCACGATGATCTCTCATCCATGTTAGGATGTATCATACAGTTTAAGAGAAAATAATTATTTCAAGAGATTCTTACGTTTCTTTCTGTTGAATAAAGAGAGAAACTAAGTTCTTGAATTCCCGAGGCTAATGTACCTGCTGGTAATAGATGCATTAACAGAATGAAATTAGTAATTAGTTATTCTTTTATAGTCTTGTACAACCTGTGATGTGCAAAATCATGCAGTCAGTCTTCAGATGAGTGAAACATAACAGCAAATAACTGAATGTGCACAAATCCTGTCCTGTTCATGTGATAACCTTCTCACACATGAATGTGGGATTTTCCTCTTTCAGAGGCAAAAATCCACTGTTGACTTGTGGTACACATTTTAAAACCTTTACTCACTAAGATACAACCATTGCAGTTGGTATAATATTTAAGGGTGATTTGGGGTAGGGGATTTTTAAGGACTATGCAATAATGATGTCTTGCTTTCTTTTTAACCAGACAAAGCTATAGAACCATTGGCCTCTACTGGCTAGGTTCCATTATCATGAGCATCATTGTCTTTATGCCTGGAAACATTGTGGGTAAGGACATAATTTATATGATTAACATTTTCCTGTGAAGCATTTTCTAAATTCAGCATTAGGCTATCTATATTTTACTGTGATATTGGTTCCTTTCTGTAATAATACAAAAGAAGAGTTTTAGGAATATCAGTAAAGAGGTGCAAAAACCACAGAAGTGTTATATTTTTTTATACCCATAAGGCTTTCATCCAAACTAGGTTTAATTTAAGCAATAAATCAGTAACTGTTTCCTGGCATCAGAAAAATATAAAGCTTATTTTGCATAAAATTTCCAATTTACTTCATAGTAAATTTACTTTCAAGCACCTTACAAGAGACATCTAAATCACCTTTAAAAGGGAAATCTGGAATTTACTCTGTTTTAAAGAGAACTTTAACACTGCTAGATTTCTAACATAAATCACTGCATAGTTGTGTGGCTAGAGGTGATTGTAGTTAAAAATCTTACATTGCTACTGGCAGGTGCTTCTTTAAGAGAACCAGTGCTCTCAATTAGAGATTTCCTTTTTAGCAAAGCTTAAATTGATACGAAGGTGACAAGTGTTCAACTGAGAAAAGTGTTCACGTGTCCAAATCCTGCCGTCAGCTTTAGAAAAGCTTGTTCTGGCTTTTTATGACAGAGGAGGAGTATTCATGGTGCAGCCTGGGGCCAGTTCAGTTCCCTCCTTTGTAGGTACACGTGCACCACAGAGAAAACAGTCAGCAGATTTAATGTGACAATCTTTCTTCCTCTTTCCTCTGGGGAAAGAGGAGAAACTTGTTCACAAGAGTGTGCCTTAAGCCTTCCTTTCTGATAGAGAGTAGCCAGTGTAGAGACAGATTTTCCTGATTTTCCTGGGCTGAGGATTGTTCTGAATTTATGTTCTATCCTTGAACATGAGCACAGGCCTGTGGAGAAATCAGGGCTTTGGAAAACAAATATAATGGCAGATCTTAAAAAAAAA
>NW_009916619.1:0-18478 GCF_000696875.1 Nestor notabilis | reverse complement strand
GCTGGGCTTAAACCACGACAAGAAGCAAATGTTACAATAAAAAATTATCTCAAGGCATATACGAATTCACTTTTCCCAGTGGTGAAGTTGAACTGTGGTGGCTATTTGCAGCAGTCCACAGCAGCTGTACAGCTCCTGGCTGGGGAAAAGAATGCTCCCTGAGCTACCTACTAGCCTGGTCCTTGCAGGAATTAGTCTCTAAAAAGTAGAAAATAAATCATTGAAATAGCAGAAACTCACACTCCTAACATGTAGGAAGTAGGTGAAATACATCCACTTCTGAAATGCAGCCTTAACTCTGCCCTGAGGCCTACGAAGCCAACACTGCATGTACCAGCAAGCTGCAGTTGCAGATGCACTTTTTAGAGAACCCATATGAATACTGTAGTGAAGTACTTGCTGTAACACCTTCTCCGTGCTATGGCAGAGCTCGGCTTCTCAGACAGAGTGAACAGGAGCTACAGAGGGCTGGCTGATTTTCAAATACCTGGGGTCATGCCAGCACAAGGATGTTCACCTGCCGGGGTTACTTGTGGCAGGGAGCGGCCCCCACCCCCGGGGGTCATCCCACAAAAAGGATGTTCCCCTGCCGGGGTTACTTGTGGCAGGCAGCTGCCAGCACTGCAGTTTGGATAGGCCGGGTGAACAGCCAGTGCTTTTACCTGTGGTGGCCTTCCCTGGGGAACCCTGCAGGGTGACATCCACCTGTGGTACTGCCCCAGAGGGCAGCTTAGTGTTGTGCTGTGAGCCCAAAATTCCCTTTTTAGGCTTGTGATGGGGCCTATGGGGAAGAGTTCTGACACACCAGCCTGTACTTCCTGTAATCTTCTCTTGTCTTTTATTTTGCATTTCCTCTGTAATATCCATATTCTTTTTCCTGCCATGGTTCATTAATTTGCATAGAAATACAGTTGATATGCAGGTCAATAGATGTTTTGGTATTAGAAACAGGTATAGCATCAGGGGGGTTTGTTTTGTTTTGTTTTGCTATATTATTTGCAGACGTTCCACAATTACTAGAATGACTGGTTGTAAAGCAGTGAAAATAACTGGAGTGGATCATAAATGAGTTCCTAAATGTTACTGGCATTCAAATAACACCTACACTTGGTAAGGTAAAGCTACAGATCACAAAACAAGTACTGAGAAGTCAGGCCAAACTACTGTGATGATCACCAGGAGAAGAGCAGCAGTGAAAGACAACTCTCTTGGAGAGTTCAGCCCCAGCCCTCCAACTTGGCATTCACTGAATGATCAGAGCTTTGACAGAGCAAAGAGATGACACAGTGCTGAAGACTATTATTTGGTTTTTTGGCAACTTTGTGGAAGCTGGAAGGTCTAAGGCATTTCAACCAAGACTGCATTGTATCCATGGGCAATATAGGGAAAGTAGCAGAGCAACACAATGCAATTTGCCTCCCAAACTGTGATTCAGAGGGAAGTAGTGTCACATCTTTGACATCCACAGCCTCCTCTCTACTTTGCCAATGAAAGAAAAAGGGCTAATTTACCAGGGTTGTGCAAATGTTATTGGGTCACTGGGGACATGTTACTGTGAACACAACTGGCTCGGGACATCCATAAATCTTCAGAATGAAAGGATTTTTTTTTATGAGTTTTGAAAATCCTAAGGGGGGACATCTTCCTGGACTGGCACATTCACACTGGTATTGTTGCCAGACTAACAGCTTCCCGAGGAACCACTTATTTTTCCTACTCATAATGGAGCCACAGGGATGCAAAGGCAGATGTAAGCATAGCTTGAACATTTTGCATTGCCATGCAAAATGACTGTTTAATGTGTATTTGTAGACGGATGCTGGAAACGCCTCATAATTAGACTGTGTCTAAGTAAGTCAAAATATTTTTGTTGTGATATTTAAATGTTGCATTTTACAGAATATTTGTAAAGCAAAAAGGAAAAGGTTTCCAGAAAATGGAGTAGGGACAAAAATATCCCTGCTGATTCTGAACTGCCAGACACAAAGGCAATTATCAGAGCAGACTGGAGATGTGCACCTGAAGGAGGCCTTAAGGGCATGCTTTGACAGTATGTCAGAATCAGGGGAATATCTGGTTTGTGCTAATTTGTGTCATTGTAGTTGGCTTGCATTTAGACTTTAAATGAACTGGGGATTTTAAATGAGTATGTCAGTTTTGAAAGCCAAAGTAAATCATCATCTACATAAGAAATCATAGCAGAGACATTTCTATGAAGATTTAAGCTGTGAACAAAGAAGATTTGAGGTACTGACCATTCTTACATGAATCACAGTTTAGCATATGATTCCCCTTAGTGTGCACTATGGTCAAGTGAAAAGACCTGGCGTGGCCATAATATGTTATCATGTGGCAGAAGATGCTGTAACCTAAATCACAATACCATCCGTAAATCTTCTAGCAAGTAATTTTAGGTTCTTCTGTGTCCTAATGCTTTTTAATACATTCTTTTGGTATTTCAAGAGCTGCAGACATCTTGTATGCTTCATGAACCACCTCCTGGTTCTTCTGCCCTCTCTTGAAAAGACGCGCTCTTCACTTCTTGACTTCTGCACACTCTCAAGCAAGTTCTTTTTTCTTTTTGTTCTTTCTTCTGGGTAAGTTCCTATACTTGCTTTTCAAGCATAGCACAGGAAGGCCACTGAGAAGTGTCTAATGAGCAAGGAGAAAACCATAAATTAGAAAACTCTTTAAAGTTTTCCAGAAGGATATTCTTAGAAGTATTTATTTGCTTTTGATGGCTCATTTAGGACAGTTCAGCAAATCCCAATATAATGAATACATGAAAGATATGTCCAATGGACTGCTGGATGTCAACTGTGACAACTGACTATACTTGTGATTCTGACTGATTTTTCGGTTGTCAGGATGCCAAAGAGCCAGTAGAATAAGATGAAATGGATCAAGAACTTATGCTATGGGATAGTTCAGAGTGATAATTCTGCCAGAGTATCATCATTATTCCTGGGGCTGTTCTGCAGCTGAGCTTATCACTGATTCTTCTTCACATGGACTGAGGAAGTTCAGGCTTCTTTCCTAGGAAAGACAAGGACATAGACTTTGAATAGCATTTTATTCTTTAGATTTGCACCAAGTCACACTTTTATGCTTTAGAGGTGAATGCATTGGAAAATGTATTGGAATGTATTGAAGGCAGTTGAAAAACACACTGGGAATTATAATGGAGGGAAAGGAAGGGTTTGAGATGTAATCACTGTGACTTTGGGCCATGGAGTTCAAGTCAATAACATGAACAGTCCTACTTGTTGGAACACAAGCATCTTTGGTGAAGGACTGCTTTCACTGAGGATTAACGCAGCATGCACTAGTGGAAAAGGATCAAACAGGAATACATGTCAGCTAGTTTTACTTAATCAGCAAACATTTCAGATTTTACCAACTAGACTTCAGATTGCAACATGGAAATAAATGCCAAACCAGAGGCAGTTCTACTGGTAAAATCATGGTGGCTAGACCTTGCCTACCTATATTTTACAGTAGCCACATTAGATTTGCTAAATGCTAGCAGTCTTTATCATTATCCTGGCAACAGCTTGTAAAATATGCCAATCTTTACTCATCATTATACCATGGAAACTATAGTTATGCATGCAAACAGGCTGCTGACAATCAAATTGACGAGATAACTTTCTGCTTCGACCGTTTGCAGTCTACAGCCTACAGACTCTGGTACATTAATTCCATCTATCAGGAAACCTGTCTTCATATCTCAGTTTATATTGCCACTGCTCAGGATCAGCCTTAAGGGTCTCCTTCAACAGTGCAACTTAGAGAGAAGTTTTTCCCTGCCTTTCTCTAGGTCCCTGAATGCCTGGCTGCCAAAGGGTTGGGTTATGAAACAAGGAAAGGAAGAGTTTATCTCGTGTCCCAGTTCAACAGAGTAGCCAGGCTGGAAGGCATCACAGGGCTGAGCTGGAAGAGTGATTATGTCTGGCTTTCAAGGGAAATAGAAAATCCACACTAATTATCAGTGAAGACATAGCAACATAATACAAATTCTTACAATCTTCTCAAATTGGAGTCTTCTTCGTTCAATAAAGACAGACTGAATCTACAAGCCTATCTATTCCAGATGGCTGTAGCTGCTAAAATTTTAATCTGTGGAAAATTTAAATCAGTGGAAGCCAGCTCAATAATGGCATTATTGTTGCTGTTGTTATTATTATTAATCATCTCTTCTTATTATGGAACAGCAATGGCTTAATCATTTTTAGTCACTATCACCATGGAATTCTACAGAAGCAATTGAGGCTTCTCTTCACTAAAGGTGTATGAAATACCTCCTCAACAGTAGTTTCTTTTAAGTAATTGTTTTTCACACACAGACATTTTCTTTAACAGACTCTGAAATACAATCCATCTTTGGAATGCTGGAAAGACTTTGTTACACTAAAGACACCAAAAATACTTCTCCAGCTCTTTCTTAAGAGAATCATCCAAATCTCTGCAGTGAGCTAGCACTTCCATGCAGATTCTAAAGCAGAATCTTCCTCTCCTGCTATTTACTACAATATTAATATTTTAACAGATTTAGGACACTAACCACCAGCAAAAAGGGGTATTACTCTTATCACATCTCCCTTGAAAACCTCTAAGGAAACATGGTAGAAAAAACTAGACTGTGATTCATTTCACAGCATCCCCAGGGCTTCTGAACACTCCTTAAACTATACTCATTAGACGGATGCTGTTTATAAATAAACCTTGCTAGTCTGGGTTACCTTAGTTTATACCTAATTTTCTAAAACCTCTGAAATCTTACATGCTCTATATTACTGACTCAAATTATTTTAAAATTAGAACCTCTTCTTGTGTATCTTCATTTTCACTGTGGTTACTCTTCTTTAGAAGTTCTCAATAAACTCCTTTTTTTTTTTTTTGTAAAACCAGAGCTTTTGAGATAATAGATTTCTAACCTGAATCTTGGAGCCTCTTCCCAAGGATTTAATAGACATGATAGCTTTTGTAAAGCAGTTATCAGATGTTACAGAGGTTGCACAAGGACCAGGTGTTTTTATTATTTACATTAAAGTTTTAAAGTTACAGGAAAATAACTTTTATTAGTAGGCAAGTTAAATAACCTCTTTTAAATCATTCATCACTGTGGCTTTAACACGTACTTTTGTTGCCAGACTTCTCTGGTCTGAGCTGGAAGAATCTGTTTAAAGTGAGCTGGAGATTAAAGGCTCTCATTGTCAGGATGAAAAGTTCATGCCTTGGGACAGCAGCAAATTGTTCTGAAACATTACAAATGTTAGAAGACTAAGGGTAATTTATTAGGGGCATATTTAATGAAATACGAGGGTTTAGATTATTATCATTCACATATCCACAGTAACTTCTGTTATGTGTTATTTGCTTCTAAAAATGAAAACAAGCATCTCTCTTCAGTTCTTTAAAAGTGAATTCTTCCCGCATGAAGACCCAGGATAGCTGGTTTATATCCACTGTACCCAAATGAATGCCACATAACAAAATAAAGTAAAAAGCTGCAATTCTCCAGTTGTTTCCATTGTTCTAAATACAAGGTTTAGCAGTGCTGAAATAGCAGGCTGATGTAGTTCATCACCCAGATGTGCAGTGACATTATGTGCATTCTAATTAAAGGCAGTGGTCCTGATCCTGCTGAGGATTTGGTCATTGATCTACAGTGGAGCAGGAGCAGCCTCAGTAAGTAGTCTTTGGTTCCTAGAAGCTGCACCTCCAGCAGGGTTTTTGTTCAGAGTAGGTTTTGAAGTGAATCCTCTGATCCTCCCCACTCACTGCGTGTTGGCTTGGTCTGCAGAGTGGGGTTGGTGCATACAAAAGATACTCTTTCTGCGGGAAATGAAACTGTAACTTTCGCTCCAAAAGTATCTACTGTGCTCCAAGCCTAATTAGGGCAGGAGGATTTTGAACCACATGGATGATAGGCGACACCCACAATCTAAACCTAGAAATAGTTAAGTATCACAGTAAATTTGATCTAAGATGCCCATACATACAGAATATAAATGTAGGACTCAGTGCCAGCCATTTCCAGCTGCTGATCTGCTCCTACTGCATTGAACTACTTGTTGATGTAGATGTGAACTTGGTGCATGCAGTTAACTACTGAGTATCGAACAGGGAGTCAAGTCTGAAATGTGTAATGAAGCACATTTCCAAAACAAATCTACAAAGCATGGGATCAACAGTGAAAGATGTGGAAATCCAAGCGTTGTAGCTAAAGTTGTGAATAATTACTTCTTCCAGGTCGTTCTCTGCATGGTAAGTCTTTGGATTCTGCTTCATTTGCTCATATCAAAGAATATGCACAGAGTGAGACTCTTTGCAGGCTGAGACCTAATTGAAAGAATTTGATTCACTGTCCAGCCATTTACAGGTGTGCAAAGAAAATATAAGGGGAATCTTTAAAATTATCTCACCAGAAGCCCAGTCCTTTCATTCCACTTTGCACTTGCATTTTGTTGGTTTAAATGAGTGCAAAATGGGGGATATTAACACTGCCTAACTTCAGGCACCTATCTTCGGAGAGCAGTCTGCTTGGGCTCTACAGTCACCGGAAAGCAAAAGACCTTTCCAGAGGGGAACTCTGATCACCTAACTTTGATGACTGAACTCAGAGTGTGCAAACACTCTCTAAAACACAGCAACAGAGAATCAAGCCTCCTGTCAATAGAATTAGGACCTCTGTAATGTAACAGTGCATTAAAATAGTGAATTCATGCATTTGAATGTGCTAAAATGATGGAAAATCAATGGGTTTTGTACATCATGAAATTGAAAATAAAGCTATTTCATGAGGAAACCATGTGATTCTTAAATCTGATGCAATAGAATTTTATGTTGTAGAACCAGAGGAAAATAATCCTAAAGCTTTATAAAATTTTCCTTTTTCTAGAGCTAGTACATGATTACAATCTGTTTGCTGGGACATGACAAAGTCATCTGAAAAAATGCAAAGTACTGGAAACCTCATATTTGCTTTGGATACATATCGTAAACATCACGTAACACATAACATTACCTTTTTCATTTCCTTATTTAACACAGAAGGAATATGAAAATCATTTGAAATTTTGGGGTTTTTTTTCTTTTTCTCTTTTTCTTTCCCCCCTGGGGGAAAAAGATCCTTGTTAACAAATCTGGAAGATAAGTTGATGTGAGTGCACTTTACAATCTTATGTATGTTGCTTCAAGAAGAAAATTCTGTTTGAGGAAGATATCTGAGAGAAACAAGCAAATGTGAGTAATTCAACATGCAGGCTAATTCAAAAACCCATCTCATTGCTGACAGTAATTAATTTTGCTAGTAGTTTTTAAGTCTGAAGGTAAGCTGGGGGTGAACTGGTGCACTGTCTAAATGGCAAAGGCCAAAATCTTTTTGTTTTCGAAGGGCGAAAAGCCAGCATAGTGTCAAATGGTACACTGGCAGAAGCTCAGCTTCTCACGTATATATGTGTCACAGCTTTCCAGCTAGAAGCAGATGCACCAAAGGAAAAAGCCTCGCATCCAGTTCTGTTGGCACTGCACGAGAGCAATGGGTGCTACAGACATAGTTGTTGTTATATGTCTTTGGTTAGATTAGTAGAAATATTGCCATTAATCTCCTGGCAGTCATTTCACAGGCCCTGTGCAGAGATGCGCACACCTCTACAGCAAAACGTTTTATTATAATGACCGACACACATGGCAGAAAGCTAACCCATCTTCTTGCACCACCTTCAGCCCTACAGGTACTGAAATGCCCATTTCACTGTTTATTACATCCTTTCATTGCCTTAAAAATTAAGGCTCCTGCTTATATTGAAGTAGAGGCCTTAATAAGTATATGCTTACTTTATAAGTGTACATGTAAGCATATGCATACCTCCTACACCTTACAGGTTTCAATGGACGCGATTATATGATTGCACCTCATTATTATACTGATTATGTGGAAACAAATGTTCCACAGATTTCTTTACTGTCCTGCTCTAACTTCATTAAAATTAATAAATGCAGTCCCTTCTAGGTACAACTGTGCAATGACTAGCCAGGAAAGATGACTCTTCCCTCACACAGCCAGTCATTGGGTGCTGTGCCCTCAGGAAGCTTCCAAAACAGGTGTTATAGCCAGCAGACAGATGTCATTAGATGTTGGTAGATAGGGTGTGCACAAAAGATGTCCGAAGAACAAGTACAATTGCTTAAACTCTGTTCTCTGCCTTGCCTCTAGGCCGGGTCTTGGTTGTTTTCTTTGGTTTCACTGTTCAGGATCCAGCTCACATCTGCCATCTGTTCAGTCATAGTTTGGCCCAAGCACCCAAGCTGCTGCTCTGTCTGCTCCTACTAGACCCACCTCACGAATTGCACTCCCTTGTTTCCTGGCTCCATCTGAAGTTTAACTGCACTCTTGTCAAGATGCACACAAGCTCCCTAGCTTCTCGGTGCCAAACCCTACCTCTAACCGTATGCTTGCCTTGCTCTGTTAGGCTAACGAGTATTATATGTTTCTGGTTCTTGATTACATCACCTGGCTCCTGCCTCCACCCAGACTCCAGCCTGGGGCCTCACTATGAGGCTTGGAACACCCATGTCCCGTCATAACAGTCTACACAAACAGGTGCTGACAGACAGCAGCTTGTTTCACTAGTGCTCCAAGCTGGGCAGAAACAAGCTACCTTTGGTCTAGGAGCCTCATACCTACATTACCTGAAAGGAAGAGCTCTTTTATTTCCAGACAAGATACACAGCAGCTTGGAGCACAGACAAACTGAATCCATCTCTGTCTATACTTGCTCAGTTAGACATACTGTGTACACATACACTAACTTTTAGGGTACAGAGTAAATTTAAATGCTAAGTACAGACACACTGTGTAGATGTCTCAAATGTTTGCCAAGATGCTGAGCAGCATCCCTCGAGATAGAGGTTAGACAGAAATCTACCATGTGGATCAGAGGGGACCAAGGCATAAAAATTTCTACTGACCCTTATAAAAGCTGGTTTCAGCTTGCCTGAGAACACTATCTGTGTTCACCATGCCATTCAGGTGAAGCATAGCAACTGTATTTCATTATCACATTATATTCGGGTATCAACCAAACTCAAGCACACTTTTATGAATTAGGTGTCTCCATTTGTCTCAGTAGAGGTAAGAGTTAGCCTGGACTTTCTCAAAATGTGTATTTCTATAAATGAAACCCAAATCTTACACCTAAAGTACTAAAATCTGAAGTTCAGTCCTTCATCCAGCGTAGTTACAATACGTTTATACCAGCTGATGATTTGATCCTGTGTAAGTTCCAGGCCAGCAGGTGAAACATCAACAGATACAGAAGATGTGAGAAAGATGAGCCTGAGTTACCTTAAAACTAACTAGTTTGGCTACTGGTAGTAGCATTCCCAAAGCTGCATAAAACTTAAGAGTAAACTAAGTTAGGCTAGATTTAATTTAGACTACCAGAATTTTGCACCTTAGGCTGAGCTCTGTGCTTGCATATCTTGCACCCAAGTCAGGTAACACAAACCTAACAAAGCTACTGTATGCTGGAATCATTAAAGCAAATACTGAATCTAAATGGTTCTTATTTTAGGCAGTTTTAAAGCAAATGAAGCACTTATTGACTTCCAAATTGTTTTTAATAACCTAGTACCTCAATGAGACGGCTCATAAGTACTGTACAATGTGAGCAACAACAGCAGGATCTGACCATGAACGCTTTCAGGCATGTGATAGAGACAGATACTTTTGTGCTTTTGTTTCTAGGTAACTGCCTGGTTTTGTTTAACTATGTTTTGATTATGGTATGGAGCTCATTTAGCACTGTATGGGCAAATGGTATGCTTTATCTTCTATTTAGCTTTATCTCTCTACACAAGAGGACCACAGGGGTAATTGTTTCTTTGGGGGCTGATTCTCATCTCCTTACTAAAGTGTGAATCTGTGGGTACGTTATATAACAGAGAAATACAATTCCAGATCTGCTATAATATGTTTAACCTGAACAAATAGTCAGGCTGGAAATTGTCTGTTTGCTGTATGACCTCATCATAAGTTAACACATAACTGAATTTCAGATTTTGGAGCTTACACTGGAAATCGTTTACTTGCATAAGTAACTCCAGTGGGATTCAGTGAGATATTAGTGGGAGCTAATACAAACTCACTAAAACATGTAGGAGTTCCTAAATCAAGCCTTGACTGTTTTAAATAAAAATAAGTTAATACATTAAGACACTCTCTAGACAGAGCAAGTGCCTAACGTGACCTATGTGGGTATGTATCACCTATACAATTATTATACTTCTAGAAGAAATTTTCATTTAAAATATTGCATACATATTTTGGGTATAAAATATTAAGAAATGCCTTTTCCTTTGCTGCTGCAGAGAAGTGCGAGTGTGATATGATGGTGACTGTACGAAGGATATGGTTGCAGGATATTCCTGGTTTGTGCAGGGAACTGCCTGGCATCTCTGTGGAAGTAAGGATCTTCTGAAATACTCAGTGCAGAAAAGCAGTGACATAGATTTTGAATTTAAGTATGGATTAGCTATTTGTTACAGAAAGAAGACATTGGAATGGTACTTTAAGCTTTTAATTTTTTACACTGTTTCCTTTTCTATAGTAGTTAGGCCTCTTCTTCAATGTTATCTAAATGCAAAGAGTTGAAAGAGTAGGGTCAGATCCTTCTCCTTCTAGGGTAATAATTTGCCATTTATTTTCCTGGGCTTAACACTGTGATTTTATCAAGATCACAAGATTTAATATTTTGCACAACTTCAGAATTGCAAAACCTATGTTTTTTAAATATAGGAGCCTGCAGAACTGTAATGCAGACAATTTAGCACAGAGATTGCCTTAGTGTTTTCTAACACACAAGCGTGTTTGTGTGTTTTTCAGAGCACTCTTTGCTCAATCAAAATTCCCACTGCAAGACAAGTTGCAGCATTGGGTGCTTTATCTCCAACAGGCTTTTATAACTTTATTAAGAAAGACTAATTTACATCTCTTAAATCTTCAATTGTGAACACTGAGTGGAAACATTCTAATTAATGTGATTAAAATTCTTTATTCAGCTCTTGAGGTTTAACTACAAACCAGGGTCAGAAATAAAAAATTAAGGACTTTGAGTTATTTATCCCATGCAAAATTAAGATTTAGATGCAGAGCCAGAAACGTTCCAACTTTCTATTAGTTATTCTATTTATCAGCTCACAGTCCTAAATAAGTAATCAAAATGTTAATAATAAAAATAATCAAAACAATTAAATTTGTAAATTGTATCTTTAAACTACTATACACAAGTAGAAAGTTAATTTTACTGTAATGTAATTTCATATCTATGTATGTATGTATCTATCTATCTATCTACCCATTTGTCTTAAAATAAGTGTAACATAGAACTTCTCTAGGATCAGCTTTTACTTTCTTGAGCTGGTTCCATTAGAGGGAAAGAACAACAAAATGCACATAGATAAAAATAGAAATCAAGGAATGTGTAATGCAACCTGGAGCCAAATGTCTGACCTCAGCAAAATCAGTGGTTTAGATCTCAGTGCTTGAAGTAAAAGTACACCGTGACTGTTTCATAATCATAAGGAAGTAGCTATAGCAGTGTTGCACAAAGGGAAGTAAGTGACCATGACCCAGACATGCCTGAGAGGAAGGGGCAAGTGGACATGGGTGATAATATCAGCATTGCCTGGCTGTGGCTGGTGGGTGAGTTTCAGCTGGGGTCCTGGCTTGTCTCATGCTCGCTTGCTGTACTCTAGTTAGCAGATTTATTTTCCACAAGCCAGAATCCAGGTCCAAAGGACATCAAACCACTAAAGAAACCTTCCCAGAAAAGAAAAATAATGAGTTAATGGTCACAGCTAGAACTATGGGTGTGATTTCACGTGATAGTTGAGCCTAGCTAATGTCTTCCTGCTTCTGAGGAGTGCTTCTGTCCTTCCTCGCAACTTGCCGTGCACTCCCATCTCTTTCGGAAGCCACCTGTCAGCCTTTGATGAGCGGGCTCACCAGCTGAAAACTAGCCAAGCCAAGAAGTAAATAGTCTGCCAGCACAGACAACTCAGGTTTCATGAACACCAAAGCCTGAGGAAAGGTTGGGAATGGTGCCTGTGCATCTGGGGTAGGGACTAGGCAGTACAAAGAAAGGAGGATTGGCCCTTTCCATGGCAGTAACCTGCCTGAATGTCATCATTACCTAGTGAAACCTCAGCCCATGTCTCTGAGAAAAAGGTGGAAGAAATGCCTTTCTCCCAGGGAAGGCAAAGGCTGTCCTAAATCCAGAATGTTTAAGGAAAGAAAAGAAAAAAATGGTAAAGATATAGAAGTTACAGACTTTGCCTCGTGTTACAGTAAGTGACTGAATAATGTGTTGGTGGGAAGAAGCTGGTTTTGAGTTACTTTAAACATCTGCTAAAGGAAAAGGATTTTTATGAGTCCCTTCTCAATGGGGCCTTCTGAGTTATCGAGATGACTGAATGGGGAGTTGCAGATCAGCAAGCCAGTTTAGGAATGGTTAGGAAATGTGGTTTCATCAGATGAGGGTTGAAAGTCTTTCAAACCAGAAGCCACTTAAGAAGATTCTGAAGTGTACATCTCAGTGCGTTCATAATATAGACATTAAAGCCTCTGGAGTACCTTAGCATTACACTAGTGGCTGCTGCAGAATAATGCTGCCTCAGTTTAATTGTCTCAATTAAGTCACTCTTCTTTTGAATTGACAGGATGAATCAATTCAATTTCTTATGGCCTTGTGCTAAGGAACAACAGGAAGCCACTGAAGGAGTCACTTGATGGTTTGGGACGAAGTTTGATCAGTTAAGCTGTAGCCTGAGGAGTTACTGACAGAAGTAACTTTCTGCAGCAGAGGGCTAGCAATAAACTCAGGGGACAGAAAGCAATAGTAGAAGCACTTATTAGGACACCGAACTACTAGAAAAAGTGGGTTTTGAGCAAGGAAACTGGCTTAAGTTGCTTGTTTCTGTTGCATTCAGGGAAACAGGTCTTAATGAGTATTCTTATAAAAGCATCACTGTACTCTGTCAAAGCAGTTCTCTTTTAAAGAACTACTTGGTTTTCTTTTTAATGGCTGTCTGAATAGGATAAGGGTTGACATTCTTGTCAGTGATACAGGTATGTTACCTATGTTACTACATTGTTAAAACTAAACATGATGTGAGCGCGCAGTTATGTCATATGCTCTGCTGGCTCATAAAGATAGAGCCTGCAGGTATGACGAACAGCAGGGCACGCTTCTAGATTCAAGCCAAGCCAATTGTTCAGCCACACAGATTTTAGTATTTTAAACCCCAAGTCAGAGAAAGGATGCTCTCAAATACCAAACCAAATATTTGAAAAGGAAATTCACATACCTTTCTGGTAGCAGAAAGGCAGAAATCTAAGTGTTGCAGCTGTTGATAACACTCGAGTGTATGTCTATTTGCATTGTGAATATATAACAGGACATCTTTCATTTCTCTTTGTCTAAATCATCCTTCTGCAGCCCTGGAAGTATGCTTCTCAGTTGTGATATGTTCAGAATGCAGCTCACAGGGAACATCTTGCATGTATTTCAGAGGGACAGCTCATTCCCTTCCCCCTCAGTATTTAAATTGTGTGCTTCAACAGCAGGCTCCTTGACTCGAGCCACACACAAAAGTGGAAAAGAAACACTTTTATCTGCAGAAATGCTGAACAGAGGTTCATAAAAGCTACTGTAAGATTATGTGGCCTTTTGAACATCAGAGTAAAGTGAAGATACTTGTTTTGAACAGCAAGAGGCCAAAATGGACAACTGTCATGGGAAAAAAAGTGCCTAATACCATGTCTACACCCATTTATACGCAGCATTCTCAGGACTGCAGAGACTGAAAAGAAACAAGAGTGCCTGTATTTCTGTTACACAACATATGGCTCAGTTCTGTTTTTTCACAAAGTGACTAGGCAAAACTTAAATTTAATTGAAAGTAAGAATGATTTTATAAAGTCAATTTTATAAATAAGTGTATTTCCCTATTTCTAAAGGACATGGTGTTACTTTTTAGTAGCCAAGACAACTATTTTTAGCTTAACCCATCCACTGTTGAAACTGTCAATAGACTGAATGCTGCTTTAACAGATGGGTACATGGAGAAGTATGTGAGAGCATCTCTATGTGCACTGAGTTTAAATGTTAGCTTGCATTGCCATTCAGGAAGACATAGACAGCAATCTATGTAAAGCTCATGAAAGATGCTGGGAGAATACACCATTGCAAACCTGATTCAGAACTGCATAGTTTATAAATATGTGCCCTGGTTGCTATGGCATTTTTAGTTTGGTTTTGGTGACTCAGGATTATGCAGCACCAAAAAGTAACCCACCTTGAAAGGCAGGGTTTCTGTGTAAGAATCAGAGCTAACAAAATCAAAGAGCAAGAAATCTGTTTCTTACATAGTTTACTTGAAAATTTTGTTAGCACTTTGTGCATAGTCTTCTTATCCCTTTTTTTCTGGATAAGGAACATTCTAGAGTCTTCACTGTTGTTCATGTGGGTTTGTCACACAATCAGAGTAGAGAATACACCAAATTTAAAAATGGAAAGAACTATGACTATCAAATAAAAAAAACTAAAGAAATGCCTTATTCTTACATTAAGTATCTCTGTCATGGCCTTTTCATGTTGAAAAAGGCTTTTATATTTTCTTGTACCATCTCTCCTTTTACCAAAGGGATAATTACAATAATTTCATAATTCTTTATAAAATTCTGGAAGATTCACTAGAAAGCTTTGTGTCAATATATAAAGTATTTGTTACTGTCTCTTCAAATTATTAATTTTTCCCACAGCTGGAGTTGATGAAATTAACTTTGATATATTAGTTTACTTCACTGGGAAGAAAAAAATGTTAGGACAAGATTTTTAGAAGCCACACTGTGTCTGTTGCAGACCAAGATGAAAGCCAAGACAACAATTATCCTTAGGAGGTCAGAACAGTAATTCCACATACCAGAAGCTGACTATTTTGGGTAGTGCAAAAGCTTAATCTGTGTATTTCTGTGGTCCAGAAGCCTGCATGAAATAGCTGTGAATGATGACTGTAATGCTTTTAAACAAAAACGGACAACAGGAAAGCACACTGATAACAATCTCATTGCTAAATCATTTTATTAATCACTTGAAGCCTGCCATTAAAGTAACTGAAAATACATACACACATAGATGCTATCTCTGCAAGCGTTTACATGGTTACCTCTTTTTTTTTTGCTGAATTCAGTGCCAGTACTTGTATGTGGAAAATTACATATTCAATCACCTTTAGTGCTATGCATATACACACAAACAAAAGATTTTACAGCACACCTAGTGTGTTGGGTAGTCTGGTAGGGATACATCAAAACAGCCTGATAAAACTGGGTCTAGTTAGTGTGTCCTCAACTTGCACAACTCAGGTGCCCAAAATGGTGTCTCTTACCATACTATTATGCAGTTATCTAATTCGATCTTGTGATATTGCCATGTAGTAATGACTGGTTTAGGATGGATTTTACACTCGCTTTCAATATGTTCTTCAAAGAGACCCCTAATATATAGGGTTTGGTCTCACTCTCTGCACAAATGAATTTCACCCTCCATGCTTAGGGAGATAATTGGAAAAGAAAATCAGATTCCTGCAGCAAATATTATTGGTAATTGCATACATTTACCCCAATTACTACTGAATTAGAAGCTGTAGACAGTCTCACCTCCTCTCAGATACAGTGATTTTACAATGAAATAGAATGACATCAAACTGGTAGGATGGGATAAGGAATATGGCCCAGTATGCCTCTGCTATTGAAGTTATAAATCTTTATGTGAGATACGAGATAGAAAAAACACAGAAATTAAACCAAAGTAATAATAATAATAATGCATTTATCACTATTCCCTTGTTGTTCTGAATTTTGTTGAATGCAGAAAATGTGAACAATTGCAAAGATCAACCAGTTTACATGAATGTCTGTTCTACTTTTTGCTTAAGGAAGACCATATGCTTCACTAGATCACATTTAAGGAGCACATATAATTTACTGCAGAGCATACAGCTATCTGGGAAAGGCATACATACTCCATATATATGAAGTATCTGAATTTCAGCTGTCTGCAAAAATGAATTATATGTTGCCTATGGAGTCTGCAAAAAGCCTCAAACATAATGTAACTCCTAAATGAGGTAGGTGCAAGCCAAAAAAATTAGTAAGTCAAGGAAAAATAGTCAGTGTAAGGAAAGGTATTTGCTGAAGTTCTCTGAAGAGCTGGAGCTGAATCAGTGAAAAATGCCCTGGAGAAAGAACAAAAGGAAGCTATTAGACCTGGCCTTTAAAACCTGCCTGTTAATGATACTTCAGAACAGAAAGAGGCATGCTTTCTGAGGTGTAGAACCTCTGCATTTCACTAACAAGCCAAGGAGAGTGAGCTGAAGGAGTTAAAGGAGGACCCATGACCAGAAACAAAAAGCTGAGCTGGAGGAATGAAGTCAAGGAGAGGAGACTGAAGCTCTGATGGAAACACAAAAACATGTTCCGTGACAGTAAAATTCCTAAGACAGTGCATTTTGAGTTAATGCCTATCAGTTTGTCTAGAATTACTTCACTGCTAATAAAGCACTTGATTTAAGCACTGCTTGCTGAAATCAGTGTCTTACATTGTTCAGCTAACGTGGTGTCTTTGAAAAGTTTTCAGCCAGCCAACTGAAAAAGAGCAAGAGAGAAGCAAAGTGTTGTGGAGGGTACATGTAAAATGTCAGAGACATCTGGGTAAGGGGGACTTGGCTTTTATCTTGCATTATCTTTCTCTGTGTTATAGTTCTTGTCTCTTTAGGAAATGGCACTGGATTGAGAGTCTGTCCCCAAGGAAGGCTGCTCAGGAGGACAAGACCACAGCAGACAGCTGGATCCTGCACAAATCCTCTCCTCTGATGTGAGTCAGTCGATGCAGCCATGCTCCTGGCTGGTAACTGTCCATACTGGTCCAATGGTACCAGCGCTGTGCCAAAGCACAACTCAATCACCTATGTGAGTAACAAACACTGCAAAGACTGCTTCTGAGGAGTGTTACGCAGTCAGCCATACCTTCAAACCCAAGAGCCTGAACTGTACCCCTGGACAATCACAGAGGCTGTCAATGGGAAGGTATAAATGAGGTGTCAGGCAATTTTTCACCCACCTACCTAACACTGCAAATCTTTCCCTGGCAAATCTTTCACCTTGACTACAAGATGTCATCTTTTGTTCACAATCACACTGTGCCTGCAAATTGTCAGTGCATTATATGTCATGCATTGCCATATGAGTAAATCTGACGGTTACCATGCAAATAGCTCAAGATGAAAATCTGCTCTGAACAGTGGAAATAAGAAGCCTGTGCAGGCTGTGAGACTGTCCACCATAAGAAGGAAACATTATAATTAGGAAAGAGCAAACCATGCAAAATTTGAAGTGTATGAGGCTTGGTGACCCTCTCAAACTATAGTTTGTTTCCTATAATTAGTTGAAAAAACCCCTTTTTTTCCTGTAAGTTTAAAATCAGTTTTATCCTGAGAGATGATTCAATTTAAAGCAAAATACATATTGCTTTTAGCTAAAGAAAACATGCTATGCATGGAAAAAAGATTTACTATGTATAATAGCTTAGTTCCTAGAAGTCACAACTCCAAATGCATACATTTTACTCTTTATATCTTCAAATAGTGTATGCTTTGTAACTACCTGTTTTCTCTCAACAGAAAAGATGGATGTGCTTCCTCAGGTTTTCAGATAGCAGAAGCGAGCTCTAAGTAAAGCACTATAGGCACAGCAATTTGCCCACTGTGCACTGAAGTGTCAGGGCATATGGGAGATGGTGCTTCTGTACAGCAAGCTGCCACAACACAGACATGTCTAACCTCCCAAAATGAAGGATCCTTAGGAAGCCATCATGGGATAGTTTGGGTTGGAAGGGACCTTAAAGGCCATTCAGATCCAGCTGCTGTCCCAAGGGCAGGGACCCCTTCCACTAGAGCAGAGGGACACTGTCCACTAGAGCAGGTTGCTCCAAGCCTCATCCAACTTGGCCTTGAACCCTGCCAGGGATGAGGCAGCCACAGCTTCTCTGGGCAACCTGTGCCAGGGCCTCAGCACCCTTGCAAGAACTGACTATGAAGTCACCCCATTTCTCTCCTCTTTTCCTCCAAGTGGGTATATTTGCCCCGCTTGCCAGCACAAGCAAGAATGCTGATGCTGTATTGCTTGTGACACGGAGGTGGCTGGCAGGGACAGCAGCACCTCTCATGAAGGTGGAGTGCCCGATGCCTCCAGCTGCAGAAGCCCCTGGGAGCTGCGCCCCTGAAGCCTGGCCCAGGTTTTTGGGTGAAAGTCCTCTATCAGATGCCCCAATAAACTGCGCCATTCCCTATCGCCACACACTTCGTCCTGAAGCAGCACATCCCTGGTCACCCTTCGGTGACAGCCGCTGTA
>NW_009916618.1:0-1717 GCF_000696875.1 Nestor notabilis | reverse complement strand
TGGGGGTGAGAGGGAGCCCTCCTGGCCCGGGAGCCGGGTGTGCCTCCCCTGGAGCTGTGGCTCAAGGCAAGGCCGGGGACCCTCAACCCACCCTTCCACCCTCCCACCGGGGAACCGAGTGGGGCAAGCCTCACAGTCAATGGCTTTGCCCTCTCCAGCACCAGCTGCCTATACCTGTTTTAAGTATTAAAATGTCACTGTTCAAACGCAAAAAAGGTAAAGAGTGAAATTACTCAGTCGGCGTCACTGCATCGTGTCCTCGTGTCAGGTAGCTGGAGATTTTCCACGGCATTAGAGAATAATATCTTGCACCTGGGGCTGCCACGAGCAACAGGAGTGTGTTTTTAAGCTTCAGCCTCCCCATGTATTCTAGATGCAATTTGCCAAATGATACTGATGTACAAATAAGCATAGCATGAAAGATGGAAATTGCATGGGAAGCTTCCCCAACACGATTACAAGGCCCTTGTAACATTATAACATTACTTAGAGGCTCCAGAAGCTTCTGGGACTGAGGGGAAACTTCACTGACAACACGCGAAGTAAGTTAGGAACTGATGAGCATTTTCCGATCACAGAGTGACGTGCAGGGGGAAAAAAAATAATGTCTTGATCCTAAATACTAATTATTTGCATGCATTGGGTCTTGGTCCATAATTGGAATGTGAGCAATCTGTACACATAAAATGTAGCAATTTCTGTACTTATGTAAGTAGCTGTTATCGAAAAATTACATAGCTTACTACTGTGTTAACTTTACGACTGCTTCCTGGCATTGCTTGGACGAGCGGTACCTGCAGAAGGTACCTGCTGGGTTTCTGAATGCATCAGGTACATCCTAGCATTTCCGTGACTTTGGAGGAATGTTAATAGCATGACAGTAGCACAGCAGGCTTCACTGAAGAGCGGCAGGGAAGGAGGATGAGCAATGACGGTTAACATTAGGGCCACTTTGTGAGTGTCTAAAATAATTTTACAGATGAAATACCCATATATTAAGCAAGGTTGTGAAGACGGAATGGTGAAAGTTGGTTTTCTAAGCGGCCAGCTTGCAAGTACCCAATTATTTTTCAGCTGTAAATAGCAAACATGGCTTCAAGTTCCTGCTTCCCTCTGAGCTTTTTTCTCAGGGAGACTGTTGGGTCTGTGTGCTGGCTTTTGGATCCACAGATGGGTGATATGGGTACACTCTTGTTCTGGTCACCTTTTCTGTTCCCCTTGGCCTTCATACTTGGGGTTAGCATCCGTTACACTGTGGTTGCAGCTATGTTGAGTGACTTGTAACCATAAGATGCCTCTACTCTTTCTCTGGGTGAGCCAGGTAGGGTTTTCTGTGTGATGGGGTCTCAGCTCAGTTTGGAGGAATGACTACCTACCAGAGGTGAGCACAGTTTATGCAGCAGAGCTGGCGTCTTCTATGCTGAACGCTCCCACATGCATAGGCCCTCTGTACTTTCCACTGTGGCGAGTGGCATGGGTCAGCTGCCAATTTGGGGTTCTGTCAGGATGGGACCTGGCCATGAGCCGTGTGTAGTTCTCTAATGAATCAACACCTTTGTGGTGGGAAACACGAGGACTGCTGGAGGCTTGTTGGCTGTGTCAAAGATACCCAATGCATAAAGATAAGGCAAAATGAAATTCACATTAGAAATAAGTTGTGTATTTTTAACAATTAATTAACTATTCAGACAGATTGCCAGAAGGTAAAGCAGATTTC
>NW_009916617.1:0-49324 GCF_000696875.1 Nestor notabilis | reverse complement strand
CCTCCCCCCCGCCCCACACCCTTTTCCCTGTGAAACAGAGATTTAGGACTGCAGAAAGCCTGGGTCGGAGCAGAGCTCGCAGCCCCTGCGGCGATGCAGCTGAAAGCCCGGGTAGATGCTTGCAGAGGGCGCTGCAGCAGGCGCTCTGCTGAGGAAACTGCCTCTTGGTAGACAAACAGCATGTGCTGTGCAAACCAGTACCCAGCTGGAGGGGGGAAACTCCTCTTTCCTACATGTAAAGAAACAGGAGGACTCCGCTGCAGCTCAGAGGGATTTTGTGATCATCAGAAAAACCACCCATCCCTGGTTCCCAGTTGCTTTTCCTCTGTGCTTTTCATCTGATGCTCATCAACTTCCATCTCTTCCATCCCGTCCCTTCTCCCTTCTCTCATTCTTGGGCTCTGCTTCAGAGCAGATAGCCTGGGCTCCACTGGAGGAGGCAGGGTCCCATCTCCAGCTCGCACAAGCAGCAGTGACTAGCACAAGGACATACTTTTGGATGGGAGCAGGGCAGTTGTCCTGCTGCGTGTAGCACAGGTTAGGTGTAAGGAAGATGGAGCATGCTCAGGGAGGTGAAACCTTAGAAGGTTTTAGCTGCTGCAGTGAATTCCTGTTGAATATGGAAAAACTGCTGCGTTTCAGATGTTTATAGCTTGGCCAAGTGTGGACAGATTTCGAGTAGGACAGGAAAACTCTCTGTTAAAAGGGTTATTCTGCAGCAAAGTCGCAGATCCCCTTTCCAGGATTTGCAGTTGCTGGGTTAGCTCAAGGAAAAGGTTGTAAGTGGGCTTTTGCTAACAAGGGTAAGGCACTATCTTGTTTCCTTGCCTCATTCTCACAAGTAGCCGAACTCTTTTGGCTATAGACTTCTAGAAGAATTTGGGCTGAGACAGGCACCCAGCATGGAAACTTCAGCTCCCATAGTTAAAGCCTGAGCCAACTGGAAAAGGGTCTTATGAGTGGCTAGTGTCAGGCAGGCTTAATAACACAGTGCTCAAAGCTCTGCCTGCAAAAGAGAGAGCTCATGTCCAGCATCTGGAGCCCTGACATCTGCAGGGGGTTTGCAGAAGCTCTCACTTATTTTTCTGGTGCAGAAAGACAGGTCTTGGAGGCAAATTCAAGCCTAGAAAGTGTGGGGTAATGTACATTACCCAGCCTGCTGTTTCAGGTTGCAAGGGATTGATGACACTCCTCCTTTAACACACTCTGCCTGCTCCTTTCTAGCCCTGTGCAGCGTTGCATGTACCTCAGGAGTTTTGCTGGTGTGGTTGATGCGAGGCTACAAGTGACCAAGAAACACATCTAGCCTAAGAAAGCTCCCTGCTGTGACCACAGCGTGATTCCATGGGCTGGTACAGGAGGTGGTGGTGCAGCATATGAGGGTAAGGGCTCACCCCAAGTCAGTGTTAGCTGCAAGTCCCGAAGCCCTGAGCTTACACTGTGGTTTAACAGCAGTTATTTAGGTAGTGGTGCCTCCTCTCCCCCCACACAGCACTTTTGATGGCGATGGCACCGCTGAAAGGTGACATTTGTAACTCCAACAAGCTGCGTGCTCCACTTCACAGGGTGGCTGCGCAGGCGGGAGCTGGGGGGTGACGTGGTGACAGGAGCTGTTGAGCTGATGCCGGCGTTAACAGGACGTGTCTGCCCGGTTGCAAGGAGAGAAGGTGGAGGGGGAACGTGTTGTGGTTGGTGATGCTCAGCCTGGGGTTGTGCTGGATACTTCCCTGTGGAGTATCACTGGTGGTGGCACGGAAGAGCCACGTGTCCGTGTGGCACCTTCTTTTCCCTGTGATTTCTGTCCATAGTCTGCTCCATGTCCTGGCTGTGTGGCTTCAGTTGTGGGACTATCGGAGGGATTTCTGATTACAGCTGATCTGGGGCCTCAGGGGAGGAAGTGGTGTATGGATGTGTGGCAGCTTTAGCTGATGGGATGCCATCGATGCCACCTGAACATGTCTGTGGCACCGAGCTTTTGGTGACTGCCTGTGGGGACAGGATGTGGCATTGCCTGTGGACCTGATGCTGTAGTTCTGCTTCTCCTGCACCCGCTGTGCATGTGGGAAACAGTTCAGGGAATTACAGGGTTTGCCCTGACCTGGGTGGTCAGGATCTCTCTGCCTGCTCTTGTTGGTGGTGTCCCCAGTTACACAAGTGCTGTTCAACTGCAGAGACAGGAATCATCCCAGTGTCATTCCAACCTCCAAGAACATCTCTTTCCACGAAGTTCCTGTTTTAATGCATCGTGCATGACCAGCAGCACATTGCTCAGCTCAGAGGTTACAATGCCCCAGGTGCTCCACAGCAGATTTGTTGCTCCAACCCCCTTTCAGCACATCTCTGTTTCTCTTAGTGCCATTGTGGGCTCAGACACTTTGTCCTGTGGGTGACAGACCTTGCTGTGGGTGCTGAGAGCTCAGTTCCTTACTGCCCATCACCTAAAACACTGCACAGGTTTCTAGCTAAGCACCCCAATTTCAGGAGCCCTTTGCTCATACCTTCACCTTGACTTGTCTTCTGTGGCAGTGGCTGCGGGGGCGCCGGGGGGCCCCCCCCCCCACCACAGTTGTGACCACTGGCTCCGGGCTCCCAGCTCCATGAAATCCAAGGCTCTTGCTTCCCAAGGAACGTGGTGAAAAGGGACAAAGAGAAAGTTTCTCTTGATTTATGTTTTTTTGTGTAAACTGGGTGTGAGCTGGTGGGGACATGGTTCGTGTCTGCAGCAACAGGAGGTGTTTGGAGCTGGGGCTGTAGTGCTCAGCTGGAGTGAGCGCATCACAGATGGTTGTAGCTGTGACAGCTCATGTGCAAGGAACGTTTTTACTCTCTTTTGGTTGTTTAATGTTGTTTGGGAACTTGTAGCCTGTGAGAAGAGCTGCTGGTGGCAGTGGGAAGGGTTGAGGTGCTGGTACCAAGCCTGGCCATGGCCACTGCAGAGCATTGCCCCAGCACTTGAAGTCAATCTCTGAAATACATCAGGGCTGTGCAGTGCTCATGACCTTATCCTCCAATACCTAAAGGGGCTACAAGAAACCTGGAGAGGGGCTTTGGCCAAGGGCCTGTAGGCACAGGACAAGGGGAATGGCTTTAACCTGTCAGAGGGGAGATTGAGATGAGCCCTTGGGCAGAAGCTCTTCCCTGGGAGGGTGCGCAGCTCCAGTGCCCAGAGAAGCTGTGGCTGCCCCATCCCTGGCAGTGTTCAAGGCCAGGTTGGACACAGGGGCTTGGACCACCCTGCTCTAGTGGAAGGTGTCCCTGCCCGTGGCAGGGGATTGGAGCTGGAGGAGCTTTAAGGTCCCTTCAACCCAAACCATTCCATGATTCTATGATCTCGCCCGAGTGCGGGAGGAGGGCGCGCGGGGCAGACGACTGTAATTTCTTGCACTGGACCGTGGCCAGAGCACTGGGACTGACACTCTTAATTGTGGGAAAGGCTTCATGAAAGAGATTTACTGTCCCAGAGTGGTCACATCTTTAGTTTTATGTTTCCTCCAAAAGCTGACAGCCCCTGCAGTACAGCACTTCCTACCATCGCTCTGCGGCACCAGCTCAGCCCTGCCTCTGGGAACCCTCGTTCGCTGCCAGGCGCCTTGGTGCCACCCTGGGTTACCCTCAGTGGGCTCCCCACTGGGTACTGAGTCACTGCCAGCTGTAAGAACTGGCCAAATGAAGCCTACAGATCTTCCTCCTGTTTTTTCTTGTATTTTTTAAGTGTTTTAGCTTTTTCCTGGTTGTTTTTAACCTTCCCCCCCATTGCTCTGGAATAATTTGCACTTAAAACTCCTCCATTTGTTCTCTGCACCTCAGATGTTTTGCTGGCCCCACAGCAGTGGGGTCTCAATGTCTTGCTTTAGTTCTCTTGCCCTTTGCTCAAAAACCCCTTGCTCTGCCACATCAGAGGAGTTCTGCTTCCAGCACCTTCTCCTTGTTCTCCTTCCCTGTCCTTGTGCCGCAGCTTTACTCACACGGGCACCCATTTGGAGCCAGCACTTACGTGTTTGCATTCCCTGCATCCCTCCAGGGAAGCCCCCAGCCAGCTGCTCTTCCCACCTCTCAAAGGAGGATGTGAACTGGGGGGCAGAGGGGATTGGGAGGGCAGGAGATGCCCCTGAGGCTTAAAAGCCTCCTGTGAGCAGGCGGCGCGGTGCCTGGGCAAGCGCGGGCAGCCTGGCATGCCCCAGGGGCTCTTGGCCTGGGTAAGTGGAACCAGCTCCAGGCAGTTCCCCCAGTCCAGCTCCCTGCTGCTCTCAGCAGCCTCAGAAGTGGTTTCTGGCTGGGTGTAGATGTGCCAGGGGGATTTGCTCTCGCTCCCAGCCGGCTCTGTTTGGAAGAGCTGTGGTCATGTGGCATCTACTTGAGTAACAGCTTCAATTAAACGCTCTTGACAAGCTGTTGTGTGACTGGTGAACTAATGGGAGGAGCCCCCTCCTCAACTGCTGAAGTTCAGACTCCAGCAGGGACAGAGATCAAACATGCAGCTAATTACCCTTTTAACACTTAAACATACCCCCCTCCTTCAGGGGAAAGGCAGCAGTTCCAAGCAGCAGCTTCTGTGCTGGGATCCCCCAGTGCCAGCTTGGACCAGGCTGGCTCAGCACATGAGGTGGGTCAGGCATGAGGTGGGCAGTGGGATTGCAGCTTCTTCCCGCTCCAGAGCTACTCATCACCTTTTTCCTCCTCTATATGGAGCAATTGGGTCGAGGGCAGGTGTGAGTTGGGAATCACCCACCCCTGCTCCATGCAGGATGCAGAAAGGGAGGCTGCAAAGAAGGGAGATGGAGCATCTGACTTGCTCCCCTCTGAACCCCCTCTCTGTCTCCTAGAGTGTGTGTCTGAAGACTGCCGCTCTGTCATCCAGGAGCAGGCCACAGCCCTGGGGCTCTCCATGTTTGCACTCTTGGTGAGGAGGTGCACCAGCCTGCTGAGGGAATGCATGCCAGGTAAGGGGTTCCATGCAGGAACCATCCATGCAGCTGCCCGTGAGGCAGCCTGGTGGGGTTCAAGCCCTTATTCCCTTCTCCTTCCCCTCTGCTTCCCCTTGGGTTCTCCCCCAGCATCCCAAGGTCTGCCCAGGTTATGGCTGGATCATCTGGCAGGAAAACCCCTGTTGTGTGTGCACAGGCAAAAAGGCTTGGAATAAAGGGATTGACTTAAGGCATGCTTTAGCCAGCCTTCCCAAAACTGGGACCTCAGAATCCTCTATGACTGGTGCAGTGGCACCCCACTGCCCTCAAGAAAAGGGATCACAGACATCCCAGTTCCCCCCCCCCACCCTGGCTAGTCTGTTTAGGGAGAACAGATCTGTCTTTGTGCTTGCTGTGGGTTGTGGCTGTTCCCTTGTGCATCCAAGGCTGGGATGTTGGGATCAGTGTCGTGCATCCCCAGTCCCTACCCAAGCCTGGCTCCTGGCTGCAGTGAGCTGCCTCAGCTCTCACATCTTGTATTTGCAGTTCAGCCACAAGAGGTGGAGCAGGAGGATGAGGAGGACGACATCAAGGTCTCTGCCTTGCCCCAGGACCTGAAGGAGCTGCTTCCCAGTGTGAAGGTCTGGTCGGACTGGATGCTTGGCCACCCGGACACATGGAATCCTCCTCCGACCTCTCTCGAGCTCCCCAAACAGTACGTGCATCCTCTGCTCTGTCTTCTGGTGTCTGCTCCCTCCTTGTGTCACCTTTCCCCCTTGCTCGTGCTCACTCCTGGCTGTGGCACTCTGCCCTGAGCCCCCAGGAGAGGCTCACTGCACAGGGGATGTTTGGGAAGGAATTGTCACCTTGGGTGACCATAACTTCTTCACTAGATGGGACTCAAGTGTCTCCCAGGGGGCTTGGTGGGTGCCGTTTGCTTCTGTGTGTTAGGAGATGGCCCATTTTTACTTTCTACTTAGGATGTGCATCTGCTTTTGTTGGGATACATCTCCTTCACGTGCTCTGCATGTAGGCAGGACCTTCCCCTCTACAAGAGGGAAGTCCCATTTCCAGCATAAGCACTTTCTTGCCTTTTGACTGAATCAGGCCAACCTTGGCCAGGCTGGGCTGGCCTGGAGCAGCCTGTCTTGTTCCTGGAGCTCCGAAAGTGGCCTCCCTTCTGCTTCAGAACCAGCTTGTCTCTACCTCTGCGACACACAGAAGGGTTAATCTTCCAAACTGGCTGATTCCAGCCCATTAGTCCATAATGCGGACTAGGCAATTTGCATATTTTTGGACAGAAAATCAAGTGAAGGGGCCAAGTATGGAGTATGCAAAAGAGTGTCTGAGCATGCTCCGTAGCTGCTTTCCCGCAGGATTTTCCATCTGCCTCCGGTACTCCGGATCCAGAGCCTGAAATCACGTCTTATTGTTAATCCAAAGAAGCCAGAACCCAGGGTGATGGGAAGGCACATTAAGGGTAATCCAGCAAAGTGGCTTAACCATTAATGGGTCCCCGCTCCGTGCGTCAGGTCCAGTCCCGCTCTCCCGGTTTATTGCCTCTTACTCCAGTTCTTTTTCATTTGGCTGAGGAAATGGAAATCTCACACAGGAAGTTCTGGGCCTCATTTTGTGGAGATGGAGTCTGTTTTCTGTTTGTCGGCTGCTCGGTGTGGGACCGCTGCCTGCTCATGTGAACTGCTGCCCATCTTTGGGCAGGAACTCAAACTGGGATCTGTCACGTGAAGCCGCCTGCACCAATCCCCCCCATTCCCTGCGCAGGGAGACGCCGCTGAGCCCTTGGCGACGGGCAGCCAAGATGGAATTTCTGATGGGGTTCGGCGCAGCCAGCGCTCGGCGCCTGCCTCCCCCTCCTGCAGGGCACGGGGCTGTGTCCCTATGGAGCAGGTGCCGGCTCCTGCGTGTCCCTTGGGGTGGGAGAAGGTGGTGGTAGGGGAGCAGCGGGTGTGGGTTGGGGGGCTCTACTCCACAAGGTCTGCTCAGTGGAGGAATGAGGATCTTCGTCTTGAAGCAGAGGCCCAACTGCTTCCCCATGTTGCCTTCTCCATGGAGAAGGAGCAAGCAGCCCTTCCTGTCCCGCTGTGTCCATACTCTGGGGCGTGGGCAGCCTTCCTCATGTTGGCTCCCAGCTCCTCCACCCTGGTGCTCTTTGGCTTTGTCTTATCCATGCGACTCTTTCAGCCCAGAGCTCTTGTGTGGATGGGTGTTAGTGGTCCAGGACTCTGGGACAACAGTGAGCTTCCCTGGATGTGTGTAGCGATGAAGAGCAGGGAACCAGCTCCACTCTTGGGCATGACCTGGGATTTACAGCGTTTTCCCTGGAGGTAGGAAAGGAAAAAGGAGCACTGGGCTAGTGTTTCAGCTCTCTATTGACACAAGGCTGCTGTCTGGCCTGGGGCTGCTCAGTAACCAGGTAGAGTCACCAAGTCCTGGGGTTTAGATAGGAGCAGTTTCAAAGGAGTTTGGAAGTAAAACACGGGTCAGAGCAGCAGGCGTGTTGGAGTAAGCCAAGGTTTGTGGGCAGGCTGAGCTCAGGAGCAGAGAGAGCGTGCGAGGAGCAAGCACAGATGCCAAGTTGCAGGACTAAGTGGCGTTTGCCATTCCCACATGGTGATGGGATGTGCCACAGGGTCCCTACCAGTAGAAGAGCTGCTTGGACACACTGAAACTGCCTTCCAGCACTCTACAGCCATCACTTTCATTGGTGGCACAGAAGAAGGGACTGTAATAAAACCCCACAAACCCTGAAGCACAGAAGCACCCTGCAAGGATGCCATGAATGTACTCAAGCTGCTGGAAAACCCAGGCCCCGTACCCACCTGGCAGCCCCACTAGAGCAGCAAAGACCTGGCTCAGAGCTTCCACCAAAGAGCAGCTCATCCGGGGCCAGCACCGCTGCCAGGATGACGGCCTGGGCTGGGGGCCAGCAGGGCAGCTTGTCAAGACTCCACCAGCGCCTGGATCCCGCGCCGCACATCCCAAGGCCTCCGCGCTCGCCATGTTTCGGGATGGCTCCTCCTTTAGTATAAAGGAGAGAACTGAAGAAGGGGGGGACATTGAGAACGTTTAAACTCAGCCCAGCTGTGGCAGTTGGTTTATTGCTTTCAGCTGGTACTTGAACCCGGGTCCTTGGTCTTGGAGTCTTTCCCAGGTTTAATCCCCGGAGCTTTCTCTGCAGCTGTATGACACTGCGCTGACCCCGAATGAGGATAGGAAAATAGAACCCGTGCCAAGCCAGAGTCTCTTTTTCATTTGGAGTCTGGCTGTCTGCCCATGACCAGGGTTACATAATGGGAAACATAGCTGGGGCTCTGGAGAGCCCGCGTTTCACCACGCTGCCCAGACCTTCGCGTTCTGATGCTATATATCTTCCTAATTGTAGCTCGGATGCATTTATCACACTGCTGGATTTGAGTCCTTGCAGTAACAAAAAAAAAAGAAGGAGAACTGCAAAACCCCACACCAAATTCCTCAGCTCGCTGCTTTCCCCCTTTGGATAGAGGTGGAGGGAAAGGTGTGAGGGGTGAGAGGTGCTGAAAGCCACCATGCAGGAGTGGGCTCTGCGGAGCGGGATGGGAGGCTGCATCCTCAGGGTCCTTCTCTTGGCAGGGGTTTGGCAATGAGCCCCATCTCCTGGCAGGCATCTTCTTGCTACCTGGGGGCTCAGTGGTTCCAAATTCAACCCGAATGAGAAGCTACAGCTTTCCCTAAAATCATGCTCCTTGGTCTAGTGTGCTCATTCAGCTCTTGGCCGCACCAGCGTGGTCACCATGGCTCAGCGGATGCACTGGGGTGTGTTTTCAGGCCAGAGGGCCATGGACAGGTGATAGGTTGCCTGGATTTGGAACTAGATGATACTTGGAACTAGATGAACTTTAAGGTCCCTTCCAACCCTAACCATTCTATGATCCTTCTCTTGAGGCTGCTGTATGTATTTGAGTGGTGATTTTGGGAGAGGGGCTCAGCGAGTTTTCCATGGCTCTTTCCTCAAGTGTTTCCAGATTAGGAGCTAAACCTGACTGTGGACATCTCTTTTCAGAGCTGCAGTGTCCTGTGGCTCAGGGATTGCATGTTGCCAGGTCTTCTAGCAGCCAGCAACAGTCACTTCTGCATCTTACAAGTCAGTTATATCTGCATGTTTCATGGCAAACGTTGCGTTGAGGTCTGAGCAGTTGAAAGCAGTTGCACTAACGTGTAACTAACGTGCAACTGGGTTGGAGAAGTGTCTTTCAGACCAACTTTCCCCCGGAGTCATTTGCAGAGATCAGGGTGTAAAAAGCAGGAAGCCTTGGGGAGAGGGGAGCAGCGTGGATCTCCTTAGGCGGAGATATTAGCAGCAGATGGGGTGACAGGCAGACCTCCAAGTGAATCCATCTCCTTTTGGGACATATGGCTGTGAAGAGGGCTGGGCAGGGGACGGCAAAAGCTTCTCCTTGCTCTACTTTGGTTGCTGCAATGAGTCCATGGCTAAATGAAGCACAAGAATCGATGGGGAAGCCACTGGCTAGACAGACAAACTGCTGCAGGGCTGACCCTGGCAGGTCTGTGCTCCTTCCACGCTGAGGCGAAGGGCCTCTCGGTTTGTGGAGACTGTCTGCAAGCATTTAAAAATGGTTAATTTAAACCAAGTATTAAATTAAATCCAAAAGCTCTGAGCACATTCTAGGGCTTACCTTCCCAGAGAGATGTGCCAGATCGCTCTCATCACATCGCTCTTGCAGAGAAGTGTCACTGAGATGGCAGCTCCCACTGGGAGAGATGGACAGAGTCTTGGACAGGGGTGCCAAGACCTTGTTGGAGTTTGCTGGAGACTAAATGGAAAATCCCTTTAGCAGATCCCAGCCTTCATTAGTAATGCTGGCCACCACGGTTTGCCTATTGAGACATCAAAGTGAGCATTCAGAGGTGTCTCGGTAGTGTAAACCTGGCTGAGAATGAAGGTAACATGGACTGAAGCAGAAGCCAGAAGTCTCAGTGGAGAAGGGGGCTGTGGCAAAGCAGAAGCTGGCTGGGAGGAGACTGCACCTCTCTGAGGAGGAGAGCATCCATCTAGCTCCAAAGGCAGATTCCCTGGAGAGGGATTGGTTTATGGATGCCTGGAGTGGCTAAAGGGGACTGTGTGCAGGGCAGAGTGAGGAAATCACTGGTGCCACAGGGCAGAGGGGCTGCGATCACAGGGGTGAGTCCAGGGTAAGGTTGGTGAAGCTTGGGAAGAGCTTCCACTGCCAACCCCTTTTGTTCATAGAATCATGGAATGGTTTGTGTTGGAAGGGACCTTAAAGCTCCTCCAGTTCCAACCCCCTGCCACGGGCAGGGACACCTTCCACTAGAGCAGGTTGCTCCAAGCCCCCGTGTCCAACCTGGCCTTGAACACTGCCAGGGATGGGGCAGCCACAGCTTCTCTGGGCACCCTGTGCCAGCGCCTCAGCACCCTCACAGGGAAGAGCTTCCTAAAACAGGAGCTGCTTTTAGTTCACCATCCCCTGGGCCGGGAGAGAGGCAAACTCAGGAGGGGAGGGACGCAGAGCACTTTGTGCAGGGTGTGCACTGGTGCTGCCTCGCACCGGGAGCCGGTGTGTCCGTGTTGCAGTGATCCTGGGGTGTTTTCCATCTGCCCAGCAGCGCGGCTCTCGGCGGCCAGGGAACACAATGCAGGGCTTCTTCTGCTCTGTGCTTTCCGGGTTTGTTCTGCAGCTGTGGAGTTTGACTGTTAGTGTTTAAACAAGCTGGTATTACACAGGAAATGGCCACCTCCACAGGCCCCCGCAGGCCTGGAACATGGGGTCATTGTGCTTGATATTAATCACCAGGCAGCCCCCGGTGAAGATGGTGGCTCACACTGGAGTGCCGCGTAACGCCGGCGAGCATCACCGTCATGTCCTCTCCTCCTCTCTGTGCCTTTTGCCTTGGGGTGATGCATGCCCACGGTGGGCATCATCTTGGGCCATGGAGCCATCCCCATGCAGAGCTGTGCCGTGGCTGTGGCCACGCACTTGTGCTCTCCCCACTGGTGCCTGGCCGGGCTGTGTCCTGTCGGCGTGCAGCTGGGCTGCACTCACACTGACAGCTACATTAAACCTGGAATCCTGAGGCAATAAAAAAGAAATTAACTCTTATTTTTTTTTCCTGTCCGAGTGGAATAAGCAAATGTAAATGTGTCTGTGGGGAAGGGAATGAACCCCCCGTTCCGAGGAAAGACCTCGCGCTAACCCCCTGCTCGCTTCCTTGGTTAAAAGCTCTGGGAGCCTCATCCCTGTACCTGGGAGCTGCGTGCCTGGGCTCGGTGTCAGTAATGCAGGGCCTCCCTCCACAGAGGGATGCTGCAGCCGTGGCACTGTGTGGATACAGCAATTCCAGGCACCTGGACCTGCCTTGGCTTTGCAGAGAGGCTCTGGTGAGGTGACATAAGCCAGAAACGCCTGGAGGTGGCCACGGTGTTATCCTGGGAAGGGGCCTGACAGGACTCCCAAGTGTTGTGTGACCTTGTAGGGCAAGTGCCTGTCCCAGCAGGAGATCCATGGAGCTGTACAGTGTCAGCATGAGCTCTTAGTCCTCGCTGGCTTTGCCACTGGGTAGCCAGCAAATGATCTTGATGGTGCTGGCGCTGGGAGACGCACTGCAGAGGAGGAGCTGCATCCAAAGGGAAGGCAGGGAACTGTCAGACCTGCTCTCTGCAGTGCTGCCTCTGCATCGCAGGAGCAGAAGTGCCAACACCTTGTTCTCTGTTGGCTTTCTGAAGGCTCTGAAGGGTGCTGCATGTGAGAGGGTGCTGGGGGCTGCGTTGCAGTGAGTGAGCCTGGGGAGCCAGCACAGTCTGTGCCTTGACTGAAGCAAGCCCAGGGTGGAAACTTAACACATCCAGTGTGAATGACAGATGTGGCAAGGCACTGGAAAGCCGGAGGGAGCTGGTGGATGAAGGGGATAAAGTGACAGGGAATGCTGTGGTGCTCAGGAGGTGGCGATGGGCTGCAGTGCTGCAGTGGGGGGAGAGGAGAGGGACCACAGGGCTGGGTGGCTGCAGGGGAGTTAGCATCAGCTCCGTGACTGTTCACATGGCATCTTTCTGCCTTTGGCTCCCCCTGTTCTTCATCTGGGCTGCTCCTTCACCCCACGACCACCCCTGCCCTGCTGTGGATCCCAGCCTTGCCCAGCATCCCACTGCTACCCTCAGCCTCCCTCACACCCTCACTTGTCATCTCCATCCCCTGCCTGCAGCTCTGTTTCTTAGGGAATACCAGCAAGGTCTCTGCAATGTGTTTGTTTCCCTTCTCCTCCACTGTGGCTATCTCAGCCATCTGGGAGCATCCTCTGCATCTCAGCCTGTCCCCAGCACCTCAGTGCGCCTGTTCCCTGTGGTTGCAGGCACTGTTCCCCGTTTCTCTCCTCCTCATTGATGCCTGCAGCCTCTGCATCTCCTTCATCCAAGCCGATGCTGGGGCCCCACCAGTGCTATGTGACCGGCCTCAGGCAGCCAAGCCCAGTTGCCAGCAGGGCACTGGGGGAGGGCTGAGCCTCCCAAGCCCTGTGCATCTCCCATGGGCAGAGCTTGCCTTGGAGGTGGCCCAGAGCAGCCCTATCACATCCGGTGCTTGTCTCTGCAGCCAGGGCTGGAGGATAAACTATCAGGGCTGTGGGGCAGTGGATCATTCCTCTTATTATTTTCTTCTTTTGCAGATAGGGGTCGTGGAAAGTTCAGTTCCTTTTAACCCTCGAAGCTCTGTTTATTTTCCAGCTGGTAGCACAAACGCAGCATTTCCCATTACATCACAAAGGGCCTCGGACAGATCCCTCCACCAAAAAAAAAGAAAAAAGCAAAAAGAAGAAGAAGAAACGTGTTGCAACTGTTTATTTTTTTCCATATTTAAACATTTCTGACAGCCAGACCTGGCTGAGCCAAGCAATGGAGCTTTGTGAATGAACCCAGCTCCTGGTGTCTGTGACCAGAGGGCTCTCTGCGAAGGACCTCTCATCCTCTTGCAGCGTGCAGGGCTGGGGCTGGCTTAGGGATGTGGGCGACTCTGCGGTACATGTGTGCTGATTACGTGCCGGGCTTTGATTAATGGCTCCTCATTCTGCCTGGCTCCCAGGACGCTCTTGAAAACAAGATGTTTCATTTCAGTGTGCTTTCCTGGTACATTGATTCCCGTAAATAACCCAGTGCAGACTCTGTCCACCTGGAGCAGTTCAAAGAGCAGGGGGCCTCCCTCCAGCCCTGCGCTGCCTTGAGCTGCACCGGTCACTGCTGCGCTCCTGGTGATGCTGTGCTTTTTGGGTGTCCCAGAGGGATGGAGGAGCAGCCCTCCTTAATGCCAGCAGAAGCAGATCAGCTCCAGTTTCCCCTATTTCATGCTTTCATCCTAGTTAATGCACTAAAAGTACCCTATCTGAGTGCTTTTAGAAACAGGAGGAAGAAATGCAGTGCAGGGCAGCCTAATAGAATCACAGAATGGTTTAGGTTGGAAAGGACTTAGAGCTCGTGTAGTTCCAACCCCCTGCCGCGGGCAGGGACACCTTCCACTAGACCAGGTTGCTCCAAGCCCCATCCAGCTGCATTGCCTCTGTGCTTGTTCCCTGCTACCCCCATGCTCACCCTCCCTGGGGTGCTGGGTCCTCCCCAGGGTGTGCTCAGCGATGGGGACGTGTGATGGGATGCGGTCCAGGGATGCTGGTGGCCTCATGTTCCTGCTCTGAGAAGGTGATGCACCACAGAGGCAGCATGGCAGGTCCCTCATGAGTGTTGATACCATGGCCAGAGGAAAAACCTGGCTTATTCCCACCGGGGCTGGGGTTTAACAAGGAATATCTCTGTGCACATGGATGCAGCAGCATGAAGGAAAAGGTGCCCTGGCCTGGGATGGAACCCCCTGGGCTGAGCTGGGCTCCCTCCAGGCTGGTCTGGACCCCTCCAGACGCCCCTTTCACCCCACAGCAGTGTGTCTGCTTGCTCTGTCCTCCCAGCAGGCTTAAATTGAGTAACAAGCATCATTTCTCCCATCTGGAACGAGCCGGGTTCCCGCTGGCGCTGCACAGGGAAGCTGCTTCCCGCGCATGTGCCGGCTCGGGAGCGGGCAGAAGTGGGCAGAACAGTGGGAAGGGTGAGATCCTGGGAGCTGTTCCCTATCCAAGGGGGTGGAGGGAGGACATGGGATGGTCGGTGTCATGGGCTACAAGCCCTGGCAGGTTCGGTGCCAGCGCAGCTGCGGCCGGAGCCCTCCCGGTGGGGTAGGTCGGTGGTGGTAGTGGCTGTGCCTCGCCTCACCTCTCTGGTATTCACTGCAGCATTGCAGGCAACTCCCAGCGCATTCCAGCCCGGAATTGCTCACGTCTCTCCTCGTTCTCCCAGGGTCTCAGTAGATGTGTGGGCGACGCTGGCTGACTTCTGTAACATACTGACCACAGTGAATCAGTCGGAGGTGCCCTTGTACAAGGACCCAGATGACGACCTTGCCCTGCTAAGCCTGGAAGAGGATCGGCTGCTCTCGGGCTTCGTTCCCCTGCTGGTCGCCCCCCAGGAGCCCTGCTACGTGGAGAGGACCTCGGACAAGGTCAGCAGTAGGCCAAACATCCCCCCTTCGATTCCTCCACAGACTTTTATTCTTGGGAAGTTTTCTGTGCAAACGGAACACGATTAAGTCATTGAGAAGGGTGTTAAGGGAAAATATCGACCTTTCAGCCGCTGACATCCAGCTCTGTGTCATGAAAACCCCTCTCGACTTCCTCTGGTGTGTGTGTGCTCGCTGGCATGTTGTATATACGATCATTTCCTCACTTGTTTAAATAGTGCAGCTTGTGTTGGCAGTGCTCTCAGTGCACTCCAAATGGTTTGCATCATGCTTAAAGCACCCTCCCCCTCCCCCCGGCCACAAAACTCTGCCTTAGGAAGGCAGCCAGGACTTTTTTCCCTTCTCTAAAGAGGAGAGTGATAAATAGGTGACTAGAGAGAAGCAGACACCATGTGTTAACGTACAAAAGGCTTTTAGGAATATGAAGCATTCCCCACTGCCTGCTCTCTATTTTCCTTTCTTTGCTCTAGGAGCCTATTCTAGGCTGAACTTTCCTTTGGCTGTTTGTTTTTAGAATAATGAAATCAGTTCCCTTGTTGATGTGGGGTTTTGGGGCTGCTCTCTGCCACCACCTGGCCAGAAGGGACCTGGGGGCTGCACTTGGATAACGTGTCTGAACCTGAGTGGAGGGGGGGGAGGATGGAAGAGGCACAATGGCATTTGTTTTGCACTCCCTTGGAGGCACGGCAGGATAAGAGTGGCTCTCAACAGTTTCCTGCTTGGAGGCAGGAACGCTGCTCATCTGGGAAGAGCTTTCCCAAGAGGCCTGTGCTCCAAGAGGAGATATAGAGGCTGGTTTCTGTGGAGAACCTGTGTGTGATGGTGGTAATGTGCCTTCCCATGTGCCACTTCTTGGCATTTTCCTGGTATGACAGTGAGAAATCCAGGACCTTTGTCGCAGAGGGACCCAGGAGATTTGGATTTCTGTTTCACTCTCTCTCTGCCCATGGAAAAATGGATTTTGAGGACTCTATTTGAAGGGGTTAAAACAACAAGCATGTGGTTGCCATTGCTGCCCTGAGCAACGTGTGTTGCCCAGTGTGTGTTGTGTCCTCCCTGGGGTTCTGGGGGCAGCCCCAGTGCCCCATTCGCTACACAGGGACTCTTTCCTCAGCAGCCACAAACCAGAGCCCATACAGGCAGGTGAGGGGAATGAGCAGCTCCTTCTGGTGCCCTGTAACTTGTGGGAAGGGGTTGGTATTCCCTGGATCTGCCTCTTGTAACCACACACCAGTTTATTCGGAGTGCCATCTACCTGCCCTGCCGGGCACTTGCACTCATCTTTGTAAGAGAAGAGACATGACCTGTCGTGGAGCTACACCTGAGCTTCTGAGCCGAGTTTTCTCTCTGTCCTGGTTCCCTTTGGTTCTGGTGCTTTATAAAGAGACTCCAACAGCTCTGGTAGGAGCTGGTGCCCTTCCCAGCTCAGCAGCAGCCACCCGAGCATCCGGGATTATCAGCACAGTGGTACCAGCACAGCTCTGCTGGAAGGGAAACACAAATCCCAGAGAGGAGCCAGGCCTGGCTGTGTCTGTCCCCCTTTCCCTTCCTTTTCTCTTCCTTTTCCCTTCCTTTTCCTTTTCCCTTCCCTTTCCCCACCTCCGTGGCTCTTGTTTGGTTTGAAAGTAGCTGACTTTGGAACCACCCAGCAGCTTGGGGTGTTGTTGGCACAGGTCTTAGCCCCTGTTGTGTTCCAGTTGTGTTGTGTCACCTTCTGGTCTCTGCCTTACGCACCAAACACATCTCATGGAGGTAGACAGAGGAATCCACTGGTTCCAGCACTCGCCAGGACATGCTGAGCAATGGATTCTGCAGGGTCTCTTCTCAACCCAGTACTGACCTAATGGTCAGAATGGTGAAACAGCAGCTATGGGTACTCACTGTGCAGAGGACACTTAGGAGGGTTAAGGGGAGGCCAGTGGGACAGAGCAGGGATCTCACAAGCCTGACTTCCCAGAAAGGACTGGAAGATCTGGGGCTGTTTAGTCAAGAGGAGTTTCAGGGGAAATGCAGTGAGCTGTTGCAGAGAAGAGCAGGACAAACTGACCTCCAGCTCCATGCGGAAAAGCACAGGAAGGAATGAACATAAATTGCAGCAAAAACTAGACTTTAGGGAAGGCTTCATACCTTTGGTAGTTAAACACTTGAAAGCAGCCTCCTTAGTGACTCCACAGGATCTCTTCAGCCTTGGAGATGTTTGAAAGCAGGTTGGTGGCTCACTCAGCTGTAACTTGGGTGGAGGTGAACCCCTTGGCAAGGACGCAGAGTGACCTCTTTGGATGCTCCTACCCCGTTTGTTGTGATGGGACTGGAATGGCAGCTGCATCATTGCAGTCAAATGATGGCTTTGTTTCCCTGAGGTGTTAATGAAGTGAATGATTTGACTCCCCAGAAGTGGGGTGTTGCAGAAGACAGTGCAGCCCAAGCCAGGAAGGTGTGACAAAGGGGCATGAACCCATATGCCTTTCATGAAGGACTGTGGGCAAGATACAGAAAGGCCCTTCCCTGCAAAGAAGCCCCAATCCAACTTCTCTGGGGATCCTTGTGTGCGGTCCCAAGGCCACCATCTGCTCCCTGCCCTCCTTTAAGCTTGCAGAGCCCAGATGAACCTGACTCCTGAGCAGATGCATCTTCGGGCTGTTTGCAGTGTTTGCTGTGTCCATGCCAAAGTGGCTCTGGAAGCACGCTGTGGGACCTTTCCTGTCATTTCCATGGCTAGGAAGAGGTGGTTGGCTTTTCGCTGCAAGGATAGTATCTCACCTTGCTCGCTGATGCTCCAAGTCCTTCCTCCATGCTTTTGTACCATAGTTTAATGAATTTGTAACATTTTGGAAGAGAGGAATCTGTTGAAAGGCAAGACCTTAACCTGCCAGAGGGGAGATTGAGATGAGCTCTTGGGCAGAAGCTCTTCCCTGTGAGGGTGCTGAGGCGCTGGCACAGGGTGCCCAGAGAAGCTGTGGCTGCCCCATCCCTGGTAGTGCTCAAGGCCAGGTTGGACACAGGGGCTTGGAGCAACCTGCTCTAGTGGAAGGTGTCCCTGCCTATGACAGGGGTTGGAACTGGAGGAGCTTTAAGGTCCCTTCCAACACAAACCATTCCATGATTCTGTGACAACTGGAAAGCACTGGGCTCGACATGGTGTTACGTTATTTGTTCTACCAAGAGGATGGTTGGTTTGTAACCTCTATAGGACAAACGCTGTGCTTCCCTATTCTTTCTGTTCTCCACGTCCCATTTAGCAGATGGAGTGCAGTGTTCAGCCAGAGTTCCTCAGCAACTTTCTGAGCATTTGGCCTGGCTCTTATTTTGATGCCTCCGTTCTTGGCCATGAAGCTGCGCGTTCGGATTCCTCTGGGAGCCAGTGTAACACTGAGAGCTTCCCATCGTCTCCTGCACTGTCATTGAAGCTGTAACCAACAAAAGCTGGCTCTGGGGGGAGCATAACTTGGTGATGTTTTCCTGGGCGTATGTTGGGCAGATAGCCATTGCAGCTTGTGTGATGGAACACCATTGAACGTACCAGTCAACACCAAACTATGCAGCCTGGTGCCTGAGCTGTCAGACTGTGTCTGCAGCATTTGCAGCCGAAGGAGACACTGCCAGGACCACACTCACCCAGGATTGCACCCGAGGCAAGAGCAGCGTAGAATCATAGAATGGTTTGGGTTGGAGAGGACCTTAAGATCATCCATTTCCAACACGCTGCCATGGGCAGGGACACCTCGCACTAGACCATGTCGCCCAAGGTTCTGTCCAGCCTGGCCTTGAACACTGCCAGGTATGGAGCATTCGCCACTTCTTTGGGCACCCTGTGCCAGGGCCTCAGCACCCTCACAGTAAAGAACTACTTCCTTATATCTAACCTGAACTTCCCCAGTTTTAGTTTAAACCCCTTTCCTATTGTCCTGTTGCTGCAGTCCCTGAGGAAGAGTTCCCCTTACGCATCCTTGTAGGCCCCTTCAGGTACTGGAAGGCTGCTGTGAGGTCTTCACCCCGTGCCAGGGCCTCAGCACCCTCACAGTAAAGAACTACTTCCTTATATCTAACCTGAACTTCCCCAGTTTTAGTTTAAACCCCTTTCCTATTGTCCTGTTGCTGCAGTCCCTGAGGAAGAGTTCCCCTTACGCATCCTTGTAGGCCCCTTCAGGTACTGGAAGGCTGCTGTGAGGTCTTCACACAGCTTCTCTTCTCCAGGCTGAACAGCCCCAATGTTCTCAGCCTGCCTCGTGGCCTCCTCTTGACTTGCTCCAAGAGCTCCATGTCCTTAGTTGAAGACACCAGAACTACTCCAAGTGGGGTCTCACGAGAGCAGAGTAGAGAAACAGGATCACCTCCTTCAACCTTCGTGGCTGAGTTAAGGTTCAGGATGAAGGAAGGCTGCAACTGTGGATTCATCAGGTGGTGCTGCCATGGGGGACTTGTAATGGAAACCACTTGGGTTGTGTTGAGGCTAAAGCAAGTCCTGGTGATGGTGCATCCGGGTCTGTTCTTGTGCAGCCCTGGGAACGTGGGGCATGTCCTGGTTTGCTCAGCTCCCACTGAATCCTGTTGTCCCAGGAGCATCCTCCTCTGCAGTGGTCCCCTGGAGCTGGTCGCCAGGCTGGAAGCTCACCAGCATGACGCAGAGCAGGGAGGTCCTTCTCTCTACAAGCACATGGTGCCACCACTTGCCCACATCCCTGTGAGCTCCGCATGGGCTCAATGCATCCATCGCCCAACCCCACACACTGCCACATGCCCCAGGCAGGGAGATGTGGAGGAGAAAGTGTTAATGTCCCTTCCCACAATAAACCTCTCTGCATGGGGGGTCCTGAAACCTGAACCTCTCCCTCCTCCCCCAGCCCTGACACACGTTAATAAAAGGTTTTTAAAGCCAATAAAAGGCAGCAGCAGCCCCAGCTCACCAGGTCCGGGGCCCAGGGTCCTTGGGAAGGCACTTCACAAATGTGTTTTTTGCATTTTCAGGCTTTTGGCTGGTGAATAAGATTGAGGAGAAATACTCCTTCCCCTGATAACAATACAGTGAGACGCAGGATCAGCAGTGTGTGGATTAAAACCAGACGGTGCATGATTAATACATATGCTTATAGGGCTAGTCACTGTGGTTCCCTCCTCTCCAACAGAAAGGCACTTTTCTCTGTTCCCTCATGTGTGTGCTCATGTGTGGAGTGGCCTGTGTCAGATACTCACCACTCAGCTAGCCTCAACCCTCTCTCACCTCACCAGCCAAATGAAAGCCCTTAAACTGCAAGGCTCTGAAGAGTAACTAGCAATATTCGACTGCCTCAGCCCTACACACTGGGTACTACGTGGTTCCTCCAGCTCCAGGGTGGCCACTTAGCTTCCCACACTTGGTGCTGTTCTTCTTGCACAAGTACTTGCTTCCTGTTAGTTGCACTACTCACCTATCAGTGCAGATAGCCTAAAATCCAAGTTTATTCCCCTTAGAAAACACAAATCTCTTTCCTCTGCACTGTCCAGCTCAGGTGAACAGACCAAATTGGACCCTTTCTCTTGTTCCAATGTACTCTACATTTGCAGAGTTGGTAGCCTATTTAGAAGCTAATATTATTTAGGCTTGGGCTAAAATTAGTCCTGTCTTGTTATTTACTCAGTTGTTTATGGTATTTCAGTCTTCTTAAGGCTTGCAGATACCTCTTGGCAATGTCTAGTCCTGTCTGATGCATCTTGGAAAGGGAGCCCCAGGTTTAAAAGACCAGGAGGAATAGCTGTCACAGGGACCAGGCTCTGCCATGCCTCTAAACACCAGATGTTTGTCTTTTCTGAGACCTGATGACTCCTGGGATACCAGGGATGAAATCCAGGTTAGCGTGGCCACACTGCAGGGATCTGGGGAGGACTTCTCGCAAGACATCAGAGGAAGAGTAGCAAGACCAGGACTCTGAGAGCACAAACTCTTTGTAAGGAAAGAGAAAACCCCAGTGAGCAAATGTAACTGTTTTCTCAGCATCCTTTCCATATTCCCATTCCATAGCCTTGGAGCATCTCCCTCCAGTTTGGCAGGCGAACGCATTCAGCCCATGAGAGCGAGAGCTTCCAGCTTGGAGCTTAGTCCAGAGAGGAAAAGGGAAACTGTGAGCAGAGATCGGAGCCCCAAGGAGGAGAGGCCAAGGAGGAGTCATCCTTGAAAAACTCCTTCCATTCCTGCCTGCCTCGGTTTCCAAACAAGCAGTGAAGGATCCCTGCCCCAGGCAGCCTTGCTCCGAGTGGGAACTTGGCAGGAACTGGCAGCCCCGAGGCAGCAGTTAGAAATGTTTACATCTTCTGACCAGTATCTGAACTCCATCCCATCCTCGACCTTCCCTTTCATGTGGTGCCTTTGGATTGTAAAAGGCAATTAGGCTAAATTATGGGCCATGTTGGAAGGTGATGTCATTCATTGGGTGATGGAGAAGAGCTGGGGTTTGTGCCACCATGAAGGTAGAGTGCTGAATGTCACCTGCTTTGAACTCCTCGTCCATCCTTGGTGTTGCATTGAACTGCAAGTGCCAGGGACTGTGTGGGCACCATGGAAGCCTGTCTCTGCCTCTACCAAGTGGCATCAGCACAGGGGGAAGTGTCAAGCCAAGTCCTTGTCCCCAGGTCTGGGTGGCAGAGGAGGGTGCGCTGGTGTCTGTTGTGCTGTTTTAAATGTATCTTCATATGTACAGGCATGAGAGCTGCTGCTGCATCTCCTAGGGCTGCACGGGGCATCTTCCAGAGAGGTCTTCTCTTCATTTATCATTTGGTCTCTGCTTTTAATCACTCTTTAAGATACAAGAGGTTTGAGCATATTCTTAAAACTATGTTTCTCCAGCTGAAGGTAAAGGGAACTCATGGCAAACAAGCCCTAAGACACTGAATACAGCCCTGGAGAAATCCACAATGTGGAATAATAGCTTTGCAAAGAGAGTGGGTTAAAAAAAAGTCTCTATATACTGCAATAAATCTAGTGAGTGGAATCTGAGGGAAATGATCCCATCTGGAAAACTCCAGCGCTGGTGCTGCTGAAGGCTTAAGGAGCGCTGCAGATCGCAGAGAGCAAACCCTGCAGCCTGAGGATGACAGGCTGCTTAATTGATGTCCATTGCAACTGGTACTCTGCCAGTTTGTGTTGGCCCCCTTCCAGTGGTGCTGTAATTTTGGGGCCAGGTGTGAAGCGTTTCTGTTCCATCTTGTTCCCAAGCACCTACAGAAGCCTCACACATCTCACTGGAGGCTTGCAGCCCTGTAGGAAACAGCTGTACAGGTATAGGTGAAAGGAAATGTCACAGCTGGGCTCGGAGAACTCCCTTAGGCACTCTTTGGGGCTTTGAGGAGGTGGCCACTGTCACAGGCACACCTGCCTGTCTGTCAGCAAGGTGCTTTGAACATCAGGGAGCTTCTGGGAGGAATGTGCAGGTCAGAAATAACCCCCTTTTTCTTCAAAGAGGAGCCCACGGAGGTGTGCGTCAGTGCTGGAAGTGGGGAATCCAGGCTGGGAGAGCCCCGTGTGCTGGGAAGCCAAGGGAGCTGTGGCCATCTCCCTCAGGAAACCACAGGGAGATTTCCAAGGGAACAAGAGCGGCTTTTGTAGGGAGCCCCGAGCATTGATTTTGAAAGGCTGAGAATCCATTAGGATCCTCAGCAAACTGTCCCGGGAGCCAGTTCCAATCACTGGTTAAAATGTGTGTTATTTCTGGGCTAAATTTGTTTTGGTTCAATTTGCTCTAGTGGAAGTTTGCTGCAGGTTGGGAAGTTCTTCATTGCTGCTCTGGCCCTGATATATAGATGTGTCCCAAGTCCCCCCATCCACTTCTTCCTTCGGTAAGCGAGTAGATGGCAGGGTTTGGATTCCCTGAGCCATTCTCAAGTGCTTCTAAGTGGTTGTGCAGGCTCCATGTAGTGCTCTGTGAGCTGCTTGTGGGGTGGAGGTGACCACTGCGCTCTACTGCTCTCCTCCATACCCACCAGTGTCCTGCAGCCTTTGCTCTCCTAAAGGCACAGCTTTGGGTTGAGCTGTATTAAACAATGTGGAGTTTGCTCGTGAGTAGGCAACTGAGCAGCTTTGAGTTTTTATCCACTGGTGAGTTGCTCTCTTCAAAGATTGGGAGGGCAGGAGCTGGTGTCTAATCTACAGGCTTTATCAGTAAAGGTTTTCTTTGTCCAGGTCACTGAACCTATTGTTAAGCAGCATAAGCCCAAGCAAGCTTCCCCGCCAGGACTTGCCCTCCTGTTTACGCTGACATTTTAAGACCTCTGTTGACCAGATTTGAATCCAGGCCGTATCCTGTGCACTGCAGTCTCTGGGGCATACTAGCTTTTCACATCCTCTTGTCCCAGCCGTGCAGAGTGCTCACTCAGGCTGAGGACAACTGCCTGCCTGGTGACGCACCGCCGTGGCATCGAGCTGCAGAAACAGCCTTGAAGGCAGCAGGAGTTCAGAGCAGCTCCTTTGCCACAGCCAAGTATTAACAGATCCCATAGTCCTGGTATGGTGGTGAGGAGGAGCAGATCTAACTACCTCCAGTCCAGCCCCCTCCTCAGCAGAATCCTACTGCTTTGCCTCCCATCCTGAAGCTGAGAGCTGGTGTGTGAGACCTTCAGTCTCACTACGAGGTGAGGAACCACCTGCCAACGTGTTAAGATCCAGTTATAGCACCTCTTCATGCGCCTGTTAGCGAGCGTGAGAGTGGCTTTGTGGTCTGGAGGCAGCTTGCAGGGAAGTACAAGGTGCTGTCTTCCAGGCAGCCACATCTTGGAGGGGAAGCAGAGAGGGAAGAATCGGCAGTTGGTGGAAACAACCTTCCCTACCCTGCAGATGCCTCTTTCCTGGCATGTGGAGGGAGTGAGCAATACCCCAGCCCATGGGGAAGCCGTGGGGACTTTGCTCAAGTGGCTTGTGATGTTCCCATCCCTTCCTCCTCTGCCTGCTGCCAGCCTTGGAGCCACCTCTGCCTCTCTTGCAGGCTCACTTTAGCCACTGTCAGCTCCAAGTGATTCAGGCAGCCTGGGTGTGAGCCGTGCACATGTACCAGCACGTGTGTGGTTCCTCAGCCAGTGCTGCACAGTTTGGCTCTGGTGTCAGCAAAGGGCTGGAAGTGTGATGTGATCAGCAACTCGAGGCAGAGACTGACAGGATAAATCAGTCTTGTCCCTTGCCTGGTTTCAGGCAGTGTTGGATCTTTTTGTGCAGATCAGATGACTCTCGTTGTTGAAGATTGTTGCTTCTGTCACCATCAAGCCAGGTTTGCAATGAGATGGCAAACTTACCTTGTTTCAGTCCTTTTGTCCTAAAAGCTGCCACTAGAGAGGCACAGACTCTTGGGAAAGGGGAATTGTCATAGAATCATAGAATGGTTTGGGTTGAAGGGACCTTAAAGCTCATCCAGTTCCATAGGGAGGGACACCTTCCACTAGACCAGGTTGCTCAGAGAAACTCTGACCACATGTTCCCAGGGTCAGCATCAGTGGAATAGCCTAGGAAAGGAGAGCAAACCATGAAGTCTCCTGTGCAGCAGCACCTCAGGATACACTGCCTGCACCCTTCACTTCCCTTGGGGTTCTTCAGCAGGTAATGGCCTTGATTCTGCTGCACCAGCACCCTGATGACACAAAACCTGCCACATCTTGGCAGGACATCAGGCCTAGTACATGGCTCTGGCTGTAAATGAGGTATTCACCGTGCCATTAGTGTACTCAGAATGACATATTAGAGTCCAGACCTTATGGAATTTGCTGATTAGTCTGCAAGTATATTGAAAGCCTCATTAAAACACTATTAATGCTGGATCCCCTCCCAATGAGCCATCTCTTATTGCTACCCAGAGAAACTTGGAGGAAATGGAAAGGCTGCTCTGCCTGGCCGAGCTGGTCCCTGGGCATGAAGCATGGCCTCATCCTGGACAATCTTTGTGGTGCTTAAGAGTTAATGTGGTGCTTCTGATCGTGCAGGGGGTCCCTGAGACTCAGGGTTGTCTCTTTGCCTCATGCTGGATACACTGCCACTACTCAGACTTTGCATTCCAGTACTAAACTCAGTCATTGACGTGACTCTTCATCCCTGCCCGTGGCTTAGTTTTGGGGGTGACCCTGTTTCACAGCACTATTTTGTCTTTGACCAAGTGCAATGCTTAAAACATGCCTGCTGAAGCTGACCCGGCTGTGGTATCCACCAACGCACCTATTGGAAGGACCTCAGGAAACCTGAAAAAAGATCCAATTAATAACTCCTCATTGTTATCCTGAATAAGAAAGATCCACATCCTGGGAAGCTTGCCAGATAAGTGGACTGGGTGGAATGCAGGGAGTGGTCAGCCCAAATAACAGATGGGGATCTACTCTGTCTCTATGGGAGACGGAAGGTGACCTCTGTCATTGAGCTTGGAGTCTGCTCCCCACGTTTCTGCTCCCAGCTGGACCTCCCGTTGTTTTTGTGGATGCCAAATCCTGCTGCCAGCACTGGGCCGAGTCCTGGCGAGGATGGAGAGCTCAGCTCCCACCGCAGGCTGGAGCCACAGCCCTCAGTGTCCTCGTTGCCATCACATCCCAGATCAGAAAAAGAAGACACCACCGTGGTCTTAGTTATTTTCTTTCCTCGCTGTCATTGAAGTCCAGGCACTTCCCAGGCATTAATGAACGTATCTCCACAACATGTTGGAACAGAAGGAAAAGCAATTTCCTCGTTGGAGATTGGCAGCAGAGGTACACGAGGCTGAGGGACTGACCCAGGTCCCACAGGAAACCTCAGCTTCAGGATGAGAACAAACCCCTGATACCCAGGATTTCAGGCCAGTGCCTCAGCCCCAGGCCACCCGTGTCCCTTAGGAAGACGAGGGGGTACTGAGTGAAGGTTCACTGGGAAGCATTAATATTCCTCCCAAACACAGGCCTTGCACGACCAACGTTCCTGCTGCTGCTCTGACCGTGGCTGTGGTGGGACACTAAAAATGCAGGATATTTAATCCAGAGAATTTAATCACATTTTCCCCTGTATTTACATATGTTTCCTTAAACATAAGGTAAAGCCCATAACTTCCTGAAACTAACAAAACTTGCCATAACATTTTACATACCATAAATGTTGTCATGGTTATGGACATGGTTGATGTGCATTTTTGGGGTTGACAGAGTGATTCCTGGTGCTGAAGTCACTTTGGAAGATCATACTGTGTCTTAAGTCATCCAGATGCTTCTTGAACTTGTACCCATTGCCAGCTTACATCGTTTAGCTCCCTCTGGTACCAGCTACTTCTCTTAGTTCAGCATCTGTCCTAATGAACAAAGGTTTGATCAACATTGATCTGAGCTTTGCAGAAACCTGGTGGATTAAATTCCTTTATGAATTTATCTTATCAGGGGAGACCTTAGAGCAGCTCCAGTGCCTAAAGGGGCTACAAGAAACCTGGAGAGGGACTTTCTACAAGGGCCTATAAGGACGGGACAACGGGAATGGTTTTAACCTGCCAGAGGGGAGATTGAGATGAGCTCTGGGGCAGAAGCTCTTCCCTGTGAGGGTGCTGAGGCGCTGGCACAGGGTGCTCAGAGAAGCTGTGGCTGCCCCATCCCTGGCAGTGTTCAAGGCCAGGTTGGACACAGGGGCTTGGAGCAACCTGCTCTAGTGGAGGATCTGAGCATCTTCTGTGCTTAACCCATGGAGGTAGCAGAGCCCTCATTGTGGCCACTCTTTGCTTCACAACATCTTCATCCTCCCCTTTTCAGCATTAAACCCACCACTTTGGTGAATGATTTACTGAAAGGAGTTACTTGATGTTTTATGTGCTTTTTTGTCTCAAATGAAACATCTTGGCATGGTGGATTGTGAGGACAGGAGAGAATTTGCTGGAAGTTCTGAGAATTAGCACGTATGTGCTAACGGGATATAATTTCTGACCTGTCATGTCTCTCCTCATGCTGAAGTGCATGGGCTGCTCCTCGTTGTGATGAAATCCTCAAAGCCTGCTTTAGATGGCTTCAGGGCAGTCTGGTGGTGAAGAGGAAGCCTGGTAGACTGTTACCCCTCAAGAGATGTGCTACGTGCTCCCATCCTGTCTTGGGCAGTGCCGCCCCTTCCTGCAGGCACCTCGCTCCTCCTGTAGCTCATGGATCTCCTGTTCCCTTGGGCAGGATTCCCACTTTTCAGCTCTTCCCAGATTTCACCTCGGTTTCCCCCTTTTTAATAGGAATGCTTGGCCTCTTGCACTCAAGCTCGGGGAGGAGCAGCTTGTTTCTGTAGCTGGCCTGGTGCCAGATGTCATCACTTCAGGCAGTGCCACGCTGCACATCTTCAGCAGTTTGAAATGGAGAGACAGAGAGAGGGAGGAAGATAAGATCAGCAGCTTTAGGTGATGGCATTGTTTCAAATAAACCATGCATGACCCAAAGCTTCCACTTCAAATGGGGAATGAAATTGCTTCATCCTTTGACAGCTTGTTCCATGAAAGAAATTTATCTTCACTTAATTGCTTCAGATCCCAAGAGGCTGTGTACTGTAATTTCTAGGAGATAATTATATCAAATTAAAAATATATGTGACTAGCCCACTGCTGAGCATGAACACAGTGGCCAGGGCGCAGGAAGGAAAGAGGCACCACATCTGACTCATGCTCACAGGTTATCACTTCCTCTCCTCGTGGTCCACAGGCATGGCACTGGGAGACCAACAGGAGAGTGTCTGCGAGGGACTGGGTGCCAACGTGCTTGGGGCTGGAAATGCTGCTCTCCCAGAGCTTCTTCAGGATCCTGCCTTTGCTTCCCTGCTGGGGCATGGCTGGATTTGTCACTCATGCCTTGTCACTTGGGGCCAGCGAGCCTGGCCAGGCAGAGGTTGGCAGTGCCTCTTTCCGGTTAGTTCTCCTGTGTAGTTGTACAGTAGAGCTGAGGAACAAGAAAGCTTGTTGATTTAAAAACATGTATATTTAGAAGCAGAGTGTAAACTTCCTGCCCAGGCTGGGGTTGGATTCTTGACTATGTTTGAGTTTCCAGTTTTCATTTCCTTTGCCCTCATACTTAACATTGTGTATCTCCCAGAGTGTGCCCCAGATTAATCTCTCCTTAACCCTCCCTCGCCCCACATTTTATTCTCATTATTTACATGTAAGTTCCAGTGCTTCCAGGAAGCAGCATATGTCCTTATTGTCACTTGGTGCCATGGCTGAGCCTGGGCTCCTGCAGGTGTCCTTTGTCCCTCTGGAAGTGACCTCAGACCCAAGCAGGGATAGAGCTTCTGGCATTTGTCATCCCTTGGAAGAAGATGAACTCTTGCCATGGGTTGAAATCCTGAAGGGACGTCCCTCTTTGTAGCTCATGGGAAACAATCACTGACCAGTTCTAGGAGGGTAAATCACTCCATCATCTAAATCATCTTCTCTTTCCTTTAAATCAGACCCTCCTTGACTGCTTCATGTGACAGCTCCTACCCTTGCCATTGCCTCTACAGCCCATCTCTTAGGGGACAAAGATAAGCTTGTTCCCCTCCAGGGCTGTGACGGTTTTTGTGTGATCCTGCATGGCCTTTGAAATGGTTGTCAACAGTCCTGGGCCAAAACTGAACTCCTCCTCAGCCCTGTGATGTGCAGGCTGGGTTTTGAAGTGTGATGCTGCTTCAGCTGTTCCCAGGAAGTCCGCAGGGGAACTGTGTTAGTACTAACGAGGTAAAGTCCCCGTGTGTATCTGGAGGGGATCTGCTTAATGGGCTCTTTGATGTCATCTGTTTTTGGACTTACATCAAGTAAGTCTAAACAAGCAAAGAAATGTTTTGGCTTAGCCTAGAACGTTTGCACCTGAGCAAGATGACCTGTGGTTGTCCTGGTGTCTGAGGAAGAAATCCACAGCCACTTACGGAGCTGTGCTCTGGAGCAGGGAGATGAAGGCTTCTGGTCCCACAAGCTGCCCACCAGCCAAGCTGACTCCCAGGAGTGTCTCAAGTGGTGAGGTAGGAGTGTTGTCATGTGTAAAATGTGTCCTCAAGGCAGTCCTTAAACATAACCCTGACCTCATGAGCTATTCAGGATGCTGCTGATGGTTAATCAGCATGGTTTGATGTTATGACACCCCCCTTAGTGCAGACAAACCAGCCCTCAGAGATGCTACCTGGTGAACTGTGTAGTTCAGTTCATGTGTGACGACCTGAGCAGCATCTCCCACCTCCTTGTGTCTCTAGAGCCTGGGAAATCTTACGTTGGGGTGACCATCCCCAAATGTCCTCATATGCACAGTGTAGTTTTGTGGGGACACTGCATAGCTCTCTGTTACCCTGATACACCAGCCCCATAATAATTAGCAACTAATCAACTGGAAAGGGATGTTCTGGTGAGGACAGTGTGAAGTGGGATGTGGTCAGAGGTGAGGGACCAGCTGGGCATGGCACTGCACAGCCACACCAGGCAGGTCAGTACGCTCAAGCCCAGACTTTTTGGTCCCTGAAGTTAACATATGGCACCCTCTGCCACTATGGGGTGCAGTGGCTGCTCTGGCAGCAGCATTCCCTCTGTTCATCTCTTGTCCTTTTCCTTGTCTTTTCTCTGCTTCTTTGACATACTCTTTCACTTGCTTCTTATTGCTTTTAGTGAAGAATGTATCACTTAGAGCCATTTGAAATACAGTTTCTGCTCTTAACAGCTTCAAAGCCTGGCTGCTCTGATGGCCAAAGCCCTGGGGGACAAAGGGGCTTTAAGGGAATGGCCACCCTATTGCAGCAACTGGCAGAAGAGCATTTAAGCAGCAGAACATGAGGAGCTCTCATCTGGCTCGAAGCTGCTGCTCCCAGCGTGGTTGGCGTTTTGTTTCAGAGGCCACGAGTGAATGAGTTAATGATGATCCCAGATGGCTTCAGAGTTTGCCTCTTGCCACCCCTTCCTGTTCCCCCAGGATCTCAGATGGTGGCGGGAGATGAAGTAAAATCCTGGAGTTTATTGTAAAGTTCATCTCCCTCCCAGAATCGTGCTGGAACTTGTGCGTGTTATGTTGGCAGCTTCAAGGGGATGCTACCTGGTAATTAATTAGTTGTCAAGAGACAGCCCAGAGGTTCCAAGTCTTTATATTCTTGCTAATAGAAATTGCTCTGATTACATTCCCCCCCTTGGCTGGAGGGCTGAAGGGTGCAGAGCAGGAGCTCTGGTCCATGGGCAGCTGGAGCTTCCTGGCCTTTGTGGGACTCCTTGGAGCGTGCTAGCACACGCTTCCGTGAGCATGAACCCCGGGGGAGCCCAGTCCTGAGCCTTGTCTTTGCCAGTTCTGCTCCTCATGTTTCTCATCACACACTTCCCAGGTGAGCCCTGCCACGATTTCCCTTCAGCTCTTCAGGCTCTTCCCTTGGCATTGTCATTCCCATCAGTCCTTCCCCTGCAGCCCCTTCCCTAGCCTGGACAGAGACTTTCCATGTTTTCTTGGCTAAGCTTGGAGGAGCATTTGGTGTCTGCAGAGATTCCTGGTGTTTCACTCAACCTCACTTCTGTTTCCTTCTTTCTGTCTTTACCTCCATACTCCTGCATATAGTCATGAGCAGATTTAGGTTTCTTCTTGCAGAGAGAGGAGTGTGCTTGGGGAGCTACGTGAGAGTTGCCTGGATTTTGGGGTCCTGTCTCAGCAAGGCACTGTACACACAGCACTGGTCTGGAGCTGGGTTATCCAGTGGTTTGTCAGTGGACCATTTACATTTTTGTGCACTATTTTATGGGTTTCCCATCTTTTTGCAGAGATTCTCTGCTAACAACTGACATTTCCCCTTTTTTCCTTCTCTGGCCAATATCTCTGTGTGCCCCAGCAGCTTGGTTGTGTCTGACATCTCAGGCAGCTTTGTGCCCATTCAAAATCAGCATCTTTGGAGCTGAACCCCATCATCCATCCAAACTCTCCTCCTTATTGTGCTTCTCTGGTCCAGCACCACCATCTGAGGGGGAGCAATTTGCAACATTCCAACTGTGTGGGAGATGCCACTCTCCTCTTCTCCCTCTGCAGTTGGACACAGGCATTTTCTGTTGCATCCTTCAGCAATGTACTGAACATCAAACCTTCCCATGGCTCCAGGAAGCACTTGTCTGGGAGGGAGCTACTGGGCTCTCTGCTCTGGAGACTTGCATGTGGTGGCCAAGTCCTGCCAGCCATAGTGACCCAGGTACACTGGTGTGAGTGGACCTCTGCACTGGTCCAGAGTGGTCCATCTCAGTCCAGGATGGAGCTTGCTTTTGTCTGGGACACCCTCCAGCCTTCTGCTCCTATCGAGCACCCCTGGGTGGGCAGATGCAGCAGGGTTGGGCGCAGCAAGGCGAGAAGAGCCCAGCTCTTTGAAGCCCATCTCTGCTACCTTAGGGAACAGCTCTGCCCTGGCTGATCCCAGGAAGCATCCCATCCAGCGTCCCTTGGGATGCTGTAAACAAGCAGCAGTGAGCAGTGCTGCTGTGCCGGATGCTCTCACGCCTGCCCGGTGCCGTGTCTTCCCTTCCCACCCCCGGGGAGCTGGGATCCAACCCACCTGACACGGCTGCTTCTGCACACATATGGTCCCTTCTCTTTGTGTTTAGTTAAGTGTGGGAGGACTCGATGTTATAAGTCCTGTAGCTTTTAAGCTATTGTTACTGCTGATACGGCCCCGCGAGCAGACGTGGCAGTTGTACAAGCATGGCCCCATCCCTAACAAAGGCAATTAGGATGCTATTCTGTCGTAGCTGGGGGGAGAGAGATTTCAAGTGTCTGGAAGGAGCAGGCTGGAAAGGGCATAATCTAATGCAGAAGATGAAGACAAAGGCATTTTGGAGGCAGGATGTGGGGAAATCGGGGGCATGACAAGCTCAGAGGGCACATCTGCAGCTGGAATAGGGAGAGATGATCTTTAAAGTCCTTTCCAACCCAAACCATTCTGTGATTCTATGATTCCAGAGGAGCCCAGGGTGCAAGGCAGGAGGGAGCAGGAGAGACACGCTGTTCTGGACAGGGACAGGGAGGTGTGTTGGCTGGGCTGAAGGTGAAGAGCACCCTTTAGATGGTTGTTCTGGGTGGGAATGGTGACGATTCAGACCGAGGGCTGGAAATAAAACAACCCCAGATGTGATAACACCAGAGTGTGATCCTGCAGAGCAGTGAGCGAAGGGGATGGAGGTGACAGCAGGGACAGGAGTGACACAGGACAGCTCAGAGGATGGTGAGGGCCACCACTTGCCATGTGGTTTGGTTCGATTCAGCCGGGGGCAAGTCGGGAGGCTGTTTCCAGTCCCAGGGCTGGAGCTGCGTTCCATCCTGCTGGCTCCTTCCTCGCTTGGCTTTCTCCAGCATCTGCTGTGACTGTTTGTTTGCTCGCAATGATTTCAGTTGTTTTCTATTTTAGCTTCTGACCCCGAGTGCCTGGGCTGGGGCAGGCAGGCACCGTTTGAAAGCCGCCACTTGGCGGCAACAACTGGTGGAGCAGCACCCATCTAACCCCTCTTTTCACACACTCGGAGCTTCCCAAAACATTAACCTTTGGATTAAAATTTTCCATGCTTGCTCTCTCCCCAGATGTGATGTCTGAGCGTTGGTTTGGGTCGATGTTTTTCATGTTTGCTGGATTTGGATGATGGGAGAATGAAAGAAATACTTTTCCCATTTGGAAAAAAAAATATATAACCTCTTTTTTTTTTTTTCCCTTTCTTTAATTTATTTGGGGATTCACCAAAAATGGTTGAAGTTTGAAGCTGTAAATAGCTTGGCTGCAACAAGCTTGTGTTGTGGGCACTTGGGGAAGTGCTGCAGCTCCTGCTGTGGGGTATCACCATTGCAGCCTGCACAACCCACTGCAGGTACATGCAGGCTGCGCCGGCAGAGCCCTGCTGTGAGTCAGGCTGAGTGAGTCCACATTTGGAGGAGAGCACGTGGGTTTTGGGTGGGTTTAGGGGAAAACAAAAGAGAAGCAGTTGTTTTTCAGGCTCCCGATGCGCCAGGGCTGCAGTGAGTCAGGCACAGGGCTCACTGGGCTGGTTTCAACCCTCTGCTCTGCACTGCAGGTCGTGGCATTGCTGGGAGGTGACGTGTTGTAGGGCATGGTGGTATGGTCACCCCTGCTTGGGAGCATCATGGCACGGATCCTGCCTCAAGGATCCTGTGCAGCGTGGCTGTGACTCCCCTTCAGCGGGGGGAACTCTTCTTCATTTCATGTAGTATCAGCCCGTGGCTGCACCTTTCCTTGTCCTGAAGCCAGAGGCTCCAATCCCACTCTTGACACCTCCTTGTCCACCTCGGACACGCTCAAACACTCTTTTTTTTTGTTATTTCTTGGCTGGCTGCAGCACCCCTCCTCTCTGCTCCAAGTCTGCGCGCTGCTCATCGGGTGGGGACCTGTGCTGCTCACACCAGCGCTTGTAATGTCTGGCCTGCAGCTCTGCCAGAGGCCAGAATTGGCTCTGGGTGCACGGCTGGATCGCGAGGACAGCGTTAGGTGGAGGGTGGAGTGAGTGAATACCCCTCTCTTCCTACTGTGCTTTCAGGAAATATCTCTAGTGCAGCTGTAAGTGTGAATGAAGTCAAAAGGATGGATCGGTGCCCCCGCTCCAGCCCACCCCACTTGTCAGGGCCCATCCAGAGTCCCCACCCTATTGTTCTGGTTCAGCTCCTCTGTTTCGGGGCAGGGGCCCTGCTCTCCCTCAGCATCCAGCTCCCGGAGGAGGAGCTCTGCAGAAAACAAAGACACAGCGAATAGTTTTCCTCTCCCCAACAAGCCACTGTTCCAATTCCTCCTTCCTTTCCCTAGGTGTGCTTGCAGCTCTCAGCCCGCTGGAAGCTGCAAGACTTGGGCCATTAATCATCTGCCAAAAGAGCTGAGTATTGGGTATAAGTAGCAGAGCTGTGCTTGCTCCTTCCTTAGAGGCAGAGCAGGATCCGTGTGGGATGGAGCTCGCATCCAGTGCATAAAGTTACCTCTCTGGGAGGATAACGGAGCGTGTCTCACCCGGAGCAGCCCCTCCTCGAAGAGGACATGGGCTCTCAGGCACAAGAACGTCATCGGGAGTCCCCTAAGTGGCAGCATTTCCCTGTAAAGCAAAATAAGAGCGTTTGTCCCTCCCTGAAGTTAGTGGTGTGAGCTGCTTCCCGCCCTGCCCCGAGCGCCGGGAGCGCGCTGCCACTGTGGTTCCTGCGGTGGGTGGAAATGCCAGGATTGCCAAGACCTCTGGGGCTGCGGTGTCGCAGCCGACCGAGCTGTGGTGGCATTTTTCTGGTGTTATTCCATTGCCTTCCATATCCCCACCCTCTGTTTTCAAGGGAATTTAATAGCGGCCCTGACGGAGGAGCCAGCAGTCGGAGGAACTCCTCCCTGCATGCAGCAACCCTCAGCCCCGTTAGCTGCCCTTTCACATGGGCTTTGCCTGCTTTTGGGTTCAAAGCAAAGCTGTTTCTCTTCCAGCTTCCAGAAGTGAGTGGAGCTGGAGTGCCCTGAGCATCATCCGGGGCTGGTGAGGCGTGTGGGGCAGCGCGGCGCTGACGTTGCTCAGTCTGGCTTCTGGTTTGTGGAGCAGAGGTTTCTCATCGCATTGCTCTGACTCAGGTATCTGCCTCCTCTGATGTGGGCAGCCCTCGCTGGAGCTTGAAGTCACCCTGTGTCTCCCAAGGGATGGTGGAGAGCTCCCCAAGTGCTGCCACAGCCGGCTGGTGGCTTAGATCCAAGGGGTGGTGAAAACAGCGTTGCAGGAGCAGCACCCACCACATCACTACGTGTTCTAAAGTTCCCCTAAAATCAGTGGGGCAAGTGGCCAATTTGTGTCCTGGACTAAAAAGTCTGAAGGAAATGAAACACACACGACCTGAGCAAGTTAACTGGGGTTTTGGGCTGCTGCTCCCCATAACTCACCCACCCAATTGGGTACCAACTCAGGGACCTTCTGCTCTCCATCCAGCTCCATGAAACAGCAGCGCTGAGTTCCCTTGGCGTGGGGTGCTTCGGAGAGACCTTTTACAGTGTTTCTGTGGTTGTGTTTTCCTGGCTGAACGGCCTTCCCTGAATTCCCTATCACTGTGCCACTGAGACCAGCCACTCGAACCGGTTTCCCCAGCACAGGATCCCGGTGCGGCAGGTCTGGATTGTCACCCGCTTGTGTTTGAGGAAGTAAGAACCCCCTTGGGGAGGCTGCGAGCAGCAGCCAGGTGGGAGCTGCTCTGCTCGAGGAGCTTTCAGTGGTTCTCGTTAAAACAGGCTCCTGGAGACTCAGTTTCCTAAAAGAAGAGGAGAAAAGTCCAAAGACTTTCATCCGAGTTTAAATATCCACCGGAGCTGTGGAAGTTAGAGTGGGAGCTCAGATGACAGTCTCTGAAAAGCAAGCTTAATGGAGTGCGAGTATGAAATGCTCAGAGCAGCTGTGCCCTCTGCAAGGGCTTGACCAGAATCTAATGCAGGACACAGAGGGGGAACCAGGGAGTCTGCCCGAGGAGCCCCCTCCATTTCTGAAGCCTTTGGCACCTCCATGAGAGATTTAAATGACAGACAGACAGAGAGGGGTCTGTAAATACTCATTTGGTGCCAACTAAACCACAAAGAAGATACAGCATTTGTGGTCCAAGGAAGTTTAAATATTTGTGGTCAAACTTAAAATTCGACATAAAACTCTCATCTGCCATGGAAGGCGTCCAGGAACTGCATGGAGAACGTATAAGCTGTGTAAACTCACAGAAACAGCTTCCCAACCAGCTCCTCCAGGACCAGGCAGAATATTCCAGCTCTTACCTCTCCGCTCCCTCCCGCTGCCGAGGTCACAAGTCAGGTTTGTGGGGGACACAACAGCCCATTAACACCTCTCTGGGTGGAAGTCCACCGTGCAAGGGTGTTAGCAGCTAACACCATGGTTTCCTGGCTGCTTGTAGCAGAGGTCAGGCTGGAAGGGTGAGAGGTGGATGGTTTGGGCAGGGCAGGTGGATGCTGAAGGTGTGAGCTCTGGTTTGCACTGTTTTTTGCTGGTTTGGAATGGTAGATCCCCATCCCTGCTCTCCTGTTAATGTGTTGTGACTCTTTTCCTTCCACCACCCAACTTCCCACTGTCTCAGGCCTCTGCTACACCAGACATTGGTGTCTTCTCCCATGGAACAGGAATCACTGTGTGGGTCAGATCACAGGGCAGTTGTCTGGTTGTCTCCATGGGGAAGTCCTTGTGAAAGAGCTCATGTTGTCATTGGGAGCAAAATGCCTGCTCTGCCCCACGTTGGTGCATGCCACCTTCATCTGCTTCAGTGAGGGGTGAATGTAGGGTCTGGAGGAGCTGAGTTGAACCTCCGCATAGCACTGCAATGAGTTGATGTGCTGGGGATGGACACGCTCAGCAGCCCTGGGCTTGGTTCCTGCCTTTTTTCCATGTATCCTGCAAAGAGGGCTCTTTCTGTTGCAAGAGCAACATTGAGATTTGCAGCTGAGATGTTGGATTGAACATTCATCCACCGCATTTCCCAAATTCCAGGAGAGACAAATCCTACCCCTGGTGCAGCAACAGCTTCTCTGGTCACCAGCACAGTGTAGATGTACCTGAGAAACACTGGGAAGGGAGACATGCAGGGAAGGACCAGCCTCATCCCCAACACCAGCATCTCCTGGAGCAGTGGCCCCAGAGGAAGGGCAGCGTGTGTGTGCTGAGCGCGGAGCAGTCCCCTTTCCCTTACTAAGCAATCCTCCCTTCCTCCACCAAAGAGCCTGCTAACCACTTTCTTATCTTCTAAACTCTGCAAAACAATCTCTGGCAAGGCAGGCATCCTCCGAAATGGCAGAGGAAATCAATTCCCCCAGTCCCTGAAAAGGAAAAGCCTCCTGCAGCAGGGAGGAAAGCGGACGGTGGTGCCATATGGGCTTCGCTGAGGATATGGATCTTGAATTCCTCCTTCCCCAGCCTGGGACCACCGGCTTGAGATAGGCTTTCAGGGACTTGTCTTCCCTGGTTAGTGTTCCAGTAGGATCTGTAAGGGAGGAGTGGAGCAGGCTCCTTTGGGCTTGGCTCTTTTTTACCCCTGGGAAGTGTGGGAATGTGCTGCGAGCAAGGGTGGGAGAGGAGGGCATTGAGATGGCTCTAACAGGCAGCCTCTACCTGTGACTTGCTGTTTGTCCTGGAGCCTCTTCAGCAGGTTTCTTCCAGAGCTGAGATATTTTAGCCTCTTCTCCCAACAATTGTGTGATCCTGTGCTCAAGGCTTCACCTTGGAGATCAGGGATGCCCCAGGGATTTCACTGCTGCCGGGATCAGTTTTACCCAGCTCTGGGGCATGTGGCCACAGGGCTTGGAAGCACATGCTTCCTCCCATGGAAATTCCTGCAGAAATTCCTGCAGCCTCTTACTGGAGGCAACGTTTTGCAATGTGGGGAAGCCCACAGCTCTCTGAGCTGTTGGCAGCGGTGCCTGGAGACACAGTGAGAACCAGGCAGGAGCCACACTCGCAAACCAAATGAGACATCTGCATCACCCTCTGGAGCCCCCCTGTACCCCGTTGTCTTCTCTGGGACTTCTGACCCAGGCTGAAGTGATGCTTTTATCTCATTTTGCTGCTGTCCCACTAGGAATGGGCTGATGAGAGTAAAAGGCAGTAAGTCAGTCACCCACCTCCTGCCTGCGAGGTGTTGGATGCAGCCTGGAGCCAACTGATCCCTTCTGCTGCTCCCTAGAGAGATGAACAGATGAAAAGGTTCTTCAGCACATTCAGCAGGTGAATAAGACATCAGGGCAAGTCTTCCCAAGCATCAGTAAAAGCCAGAAGCTTGGTTTGGAAACCATCAGAAGCTTTCTTCTCTGGGCTGTGTAGGTCCTCACACTTCAGAGGAGCAGTTGGGCTTGAACTGGAGTCATTCTGGGCACAGGAGCTCAAGAGGGGTCCAGAGGATGGGTTTCCATCCCAGAGCATCTGCTTGAGGTGCTTTTGGTGTTGACCCTTCAACGTGAGCCACAAAAGGTTCCCGCAGCACCCTCAGATGTATTTTTGGGGCGGACAGGCAGCTTTTCCCAACCCCATGGTGAGCCATCACCCAGGAAGGGAAGAGTTGAGAGGAGCTGGTTGCATTGAGAGGAGCTGTGAGATGTTTTGTAGGGCAGTGCCAGGCTGTGTTGCAGCACAGAGGGTTCCAGGGACAGGACCTGTGGCAGGATGGGGTTTCCATGTGGAGTTTTAAGTGTCTCCTGGCCCAGAGGAGTGGAAATGCAGTCTGTATTCCTGCCCCACAGCCACTAGGTGCCAGTCAGGGAGAGAGAACTGGCCCCTGGCAAGGAGACAGCTCTGGATCCCCTTCTCTAGGGAGGATCTGCTGGGAGCAGGCTCCAAGCCCCATACCTCCTCACAGCTTCCCCTGTGTTGCTGCATCTCACCTTCATGTCCTATAGCTGCCAGGTGCCCTGGAGGACCTTCATGGCAGGAATCTGTGCAGGCTCCTCAGGTCTTCATCTGATCTCTGACACCAGAACTTGGATGGCTCAGCTCAGACCTGTCACTTTGCACCTTTCTATCAGCCGTGTGTCTTCTCTACACCACTGTGTGAGACAAGGAAGCCTGGCAAGCCCTGGTGATGGTGGGCAGCTGGCTCCCTTTCCATGCTGCTTTCCAGTTTTAAAGGCCAGTCATGGCTGAGTTACGTGGCCAAGGTTGGAAAGATGGAGGTGTTGCCAGGCCAAAAGCACATCTGCTCTGATGACTCGTCATGTGCCCCAGTGCAGAGGCTCTGCAAGGCTCAGGGTGCTAGGGAGAGGTTTGGTTAAGACATGGCAACGCTTTCTCTTTGGGTATCCCCCGCTTTGTAGAGAAAGTGGTTCTCCAACAGTGGCAATGAGGAAGAGCAACTGGAGTGGTTCTTCTGACTTCTCTCGTCTTCCCTGGGTGTTTTCTAATGCATCTCTGTGCTGTAATGGAGCATCAGATACGGATGTGGTGGATCCTTTCCCTATGCATGCTCTTTAGGTGGTGCTAGGTGCTGCCCATGCTGGCACTGGGTGCTGCAGAGCTAGGGCATGCATCAGAGATGCACCAGAGATTACATCAGAGCCAGCGGTGCCTTGATGTGGTCCCAGCTGAAGCCACAGTTGCTCTCTCAGGTCACACACAGAGTTGCAGGTACGTGGGAGCAGCCTCCAACGAGTCTGTGGGGTTAGTTGAAAGCAGAAGCAGCTGTGGCTGAAGCCAGCTCTCAGCTACAGAAACCAGGGCTGTGATCCTGCTTTGGGCGCTGCTGCCCAGCCGTGATGGATGTGTTCATCCTCCCTACCCTGGTGGCTGAACCCCTCCAAGCTGTATTTAATGCTGGGCAGGGTGATGGGCTCCTTGGGCTGGGGAATGAGCCCGGAGAGGTTGGGCTGTGCTAAGTCCAGGGTTAAACCCAGCCCAGCTTTTGTGTGCAAGCCCGTCAGATGAAAACATAGAAGGGACGAGACCAAAGTGGGTGCTTTCCTCCGCGCTCCTCCTCCTGCACGCTGGGCCTCCCTCCGAGCTGGCTCCCCAGGGATGGGAGGAGGGAGCACAGGGCACTGGGAGGCATTTAGCCATGGCCCGAGTGGATGTTTTAGCAGGGTCAGTGCAGATGGTTCAGCTGGGCAGTGTGGACGCTGCGTGGTTTAGACTGTTTGGGGCTCACTTGCTTTCAACATCGTTCAGCTGGGCTGTGTTTAAACCGATGTGGCAAAACCAGTGTTATCCTCATCCTGGATCCTGCTGGAGCTTGGCTCTGAGTCCCAGTCCTATCCTGTTCCCATCTCCGAATCTGGGATGGGATCTCTCCACGCTATGACTCAAACTTCTCATGTCCTTTTCCCCTTCTGAATCCAGCTGTCAGGATGTGCTCGTGTCTCCCCCTCGCACACAGGAATGCAGAGCCGGCAGTGGCAGCCTGTCCTCTGAGCAAACCCCTCTCCAAATCCACTGCCTCCCTTTGCTTGTGGAGCTCGAGCTGCCTGGTTCCCTTCACGCACCACCACCAGCACATTGCTATGGGGCATCCCTCTTTGGACCAATTCCCCTTGGGATGCTGCAGGTCCCCATGGCCGAGCAGGGCTCCCCTGGCCAGCTGGCTTGGCTGCTGGAGGCTCTCTGGCCTAGCTGAAGGAGTCTGCATTCCTCCTCACAGTTATTTGCTCTTTAGGACGCTGTGTAAAATTAACAAGTTGTAAAAGTTGATTGAAGGCGGCGGTGGGTGTGACAGTGATTTGCTTAGCAGCAGGAAAGCAAAGCAGCAGGGCCAGGGCTGCTCCCCCCTGAGCTCCAGCCTTGCCTGTGACCCAAAATGAGCCTGTGGCTGGGTTCTGATGGTGTCACCCTGCCAGCACCATGTGCACATGTCCCCCCTGGGCACAGCGCTTGTAGCTGTTGGAGTGAGATCCCATCCCAGCACACAGCTCGTGGGGAAGCTTTTCCCTTCAGCCTGTTTAATCTACAACCCCAAGGCCATAGAGGGGATCGGCTTCATTAACTGGATCTGGAGACCCCTCGTTAGGCCTGGGGACCTTGGTTGCTGCTGGCACATGACACACACAGGGTGCTGGTGGCACTGGCACTGCAAATAGGCTTTAAGAACACAGCAGCTGGTACAGTTCATGCAGCCCAGTGGGTCTCTTCAGGCACTTAGTGTGTGTTAATGCATGTCCTGCTGCGTCTTCCTCAGTGATCAGCATGTTAATGTATGACCCAGGGATTAGCAGTGGGAGCACTAATGAGCCTCTCAGCCCTGTGTCGGTGGGTGGCTGGTGCTGGGAGCCGGTGGTTTCATGTCTGATGCAGCAGGAGATTACAAACCCCTCCTGTGATGAAGTGAGGCTGGCGAGCGGGGCTGCTGCAGCCAGAGCCACCTCTGCCCCACGCCTGGTCCCCAGCCACGTGCCTCCCAGAGGCACCGCGGTGGCGAGGGGCTGCACGGTGCCTCGGTTGCCTCTGGGGAACTGAGCCCGGGTCACGGACGGGGGCACCAGACCACTTCAGCAATTCTCAGTTTCAGTTTTCCTTTGAGAGCGGCTGCGTGCGTGTCAGGCCTATTTTAATACCCAGCCATGACTCCAAGCCAGGCTTTCAGTTCCTGCTGTCTCACTGCACTGCTCAGAGGGGGGAAGGGTATATAGGGGGTGGCTGTATTCCCTGCTGGGGCCAGGGTGTCTGCTGCCACATCACCAAAGACACCGACAAGTCATTCTGGACTCCATCATTCCTTTGGGAAGGGTGGGTATAGCTCCCAGCATCCTCACCACGCTCTGCTCCAGCAGTGGGGGATCACCACGAGAGCACCTTCACATCCATCCCCACTGCCCCGGGCATCTCAGGCACTCACGTTTCCACTCCAAAACAGGAAGTTTGTGACAGAAGTGGGTTGCTCTGTGGCACGCAAGGTCCTGCTTCGGTGTTTGAGAGAGGACCTGGGTGCCAGTCACAGGTCACTTCTGTGGGGCTGCCCCGTGGCCTCATCCTCCTCAAGCGGGGCTGCACGTGATGGGGATGTGCAGAGCATTTGCTCCTTCCCTGTTTTTCATTCATGTGGGCTGGAAAAATGTGTTCATGAGATGAGTTGCTGTGGCATTATGTCATGGGTCTGCACTTGGGCTCTTTTCTCCCCAGCAGATGAGCTGAATTTAAGCATGTGCTGTGCTGGCTTGGCAGGAAATCTGGTGTTTCCTACTTGTTCCTTCTTCAGGGAAGAAAGGAGCAAACCCACCTGCCCTTGTCCCCAGCTATGGGTGAAGGAAGCTCTTCTGCAATATGTCTAATCATTCCCAATATCCGTGAGGGGCTGACAGTGGGATTTGAGCCTTTGCTGTACAGAAGGCTGCAGTGCAGCTGTGTCAGCGCCCAGCCCTTCATGCATACATGAGAACCTCGTGGGTCCTAAACTACATGAGGTGGCTTTTACTTCTAGAGGTGTCTTGAGAAATTCCTTGGGAATGGTGTTAGGATGGGGTGCCTGTCTTTTCCCAGCCTAGTCAGGCAGTTCCTGCGGCCCCTTCCCAGATGTTGCTGCTGTTGGGCACATCCTGGAATCCCACAGCACAGGCACATTCCCAGCAGCCTGGGCACTGCGAACTGCAGATCCAAGACTGGAAAATCCCTGGGCTGAAGCCACCCCATGTGAGTCAGGCCAGGTCTCTGTGGCATTTGCCTGTCAAGCTGGGGGTGAAGCAAGCAGTGAGGTTTCTACCACTTCCCCCAGGCCAGGGCAGCCTGGAGCTCTCAAGAGGGATGTTTCCCATGACAGCCATTCCCACTTTGCTCTTGTTCTCTTTCCTTCTTGACTTTCCCCTGCACAGAATCGTTCCTAAAGGAGAGCCAGGAGAATGGGAATGTTCCTATGGTGACACTTGCTGGGATTGCTCCTGGCTGGATGTCCCATACAGCACAGAGTTCTCCCAGGAATGAGGGTCCCCAGAAGCCCGACCTGCTCCTGGGGCTGCTGAGCCTGCATCACCTTGTCCTTTGCTCACATCTGTCCTCTTTTTAGTGGTTATGGGTCTGTTTCCCCCTGGAATACTACATCTTTATATTACCCACCTCTGTACAGGGAAGGAAGGGGCTTCTCCTTCCCCTCCACCTGTCAGTGCAGGTACAGGGGGGTGCAGGTCCCTGGTGCTGGTGTCCTGCTCAGTAGCCGGGGTGGGAGGTTCAGGTCAGAGGAGGGTCAGGTTTGTGACATGCACCACAGCGACGTGGTGGTTAAAATTAGCCCACAGAGAGGAAACTGGCAGCGTTGTGGAAGAGCAGAAGTTTCCTCTCACGGCAGCCCGGGGCACCCGGGTGCACGCTGCCAGCCCTCTGCTCCCCGGCACAGCCCCAGCCAGGGCACACAGCACCATCCCCACCAAGCCGGGACTGGGATCACACAGCGTGAGCACGCAGGGGGAGAGCAGGCAGCATCCCTGCTTGAGGCACCTCCGTGGGGTCTGACCCTCGCCCCAGCTCCGGGATCCCTGTCCTGGGAGCCTTCGGGACATGGGTGTTTTGCTCTGTTTGTACAAGCAGAGCAGAACCGGAATGGTTTGAGGGGGCAGGAGGAACTCGGGCATCAACGTGGGCTTTGTCTCCATAGCGTGTAGCATTTCTAGCTGCAGTTTGCTGACTTTCTCCCTATAAATCTGCTGCTGGTCAGATGAAGCACCACAGGAGAGCTCTGCAGGTCCAGAACCCCACAGATAGGGGACAGAGTCTGAGCGGAGGCCGGTCATGGTGCAGGCACCGGCAGCGGCTGTGCCACAAGGGACGGGGCCACGGAGGCACCAGGCTCCCGCACTCTGGAAACTCCATTTGAGAGCCTCATAAATTGGATAATTACCCAAGCTATTGAGTTTCCTTCTGGCCAGATCCATCCCAGCCTCCCTGACGGGGCTCCCCAGTTGGTCCATGAGGTGGACCCATGGGATGGGGTTGTGCTGGAGGCAAGGAAGGGCTTGGCTTCTGTCAAATGCCCCCACCGCCTGCTCTCACACCTGCATCCTCCCCAGCTTTGGGGGGGAATCTAGTGATGGAGCCAAAACAAAGCAGTAGGGACAGGCCACATCCTTCACCTCTCTTTGGACTTCTCCTCCATTAAGCAGCCCTGCAGCCCCGGGGTGCACAGAGGAGGCAGGACAGGGACCAGTGTTGGGTGCCCTGGCTTTGCCTGCCTCCTTTTCCCTTGGGGACAACGGGCTACGAGGTGTGAGCAAACTCCTTCCATCCCTGTTCAGAAGAAGAGGGCACAGCACGCATCTCCGCAGTGCTGTGCAGTGCTGCCTGAATCCCACAGGGCCTTCTAGCCCCGAACATTTCCCCCTTGACCGTTGCCCATCTGCGTCCCCTTTGCACTGACTTTGTTTTCCTTTCCCTCTCCCCAACCCCCTCGTCCTCACCCTGTAGGTTATTGCAGCCGACTGCAAGAGGGTCACAGTTCTGAAGTATTTCCTGGAAGCCCTTTGTGGACAAGAAGAGCCTTTGCTGGCATTCAAGGGTGGAAAATATGTGTCAGTGGCACCCGTCCCAGACGCCATGGGAAAGGAAATGGGAAGCCAAGAGGGAAAACAACTGGAAGATCAGGTACCGTGCGGGAAGAGCGCGCCTCGGTGAAGGAAGAATCCCCCCTGTGGGGCCCAGCCTCTGCCTTCCCCCCCTTTCGCGCCCCAGCCCCTGCCTGCCCTGCAGCTCCCGCTATTTATAGCTGCTGTGGTCTGCATTTGATGGGGGGAGGCAGAGGGGGGACAAATGGTGCACAGCCCTTGTCTCCCGAGTGTGCTTCCCTCGTGCCCTTTCCTGCCAGTCCAACCCGCGTGCCTCTATCTCATGTGCTGCTATGAGTTCCAGATGCTGCTTTTCCATACCCAAAGCAAAGGCGGGGGGGGGTGTGTGAAGCTTTAATAACGTGCAGCACCACGGTGGGCGAGGGGGTGTCAGGGTTCAGCTTCAGGATCAAGTTTATAGCCGTGGAGCTGGTTGCGGCGGAGGCCTGAGCTCCAGACTCCCGAACACGTACAGGAAGAGCTGACATTGGCGCCCCGTCCCTCCCCTGCCTCTCACATCCTGATGTGATTAAGGAATTCAACTCTTGTTTTTCTGCCCTTGCTTGTTCCTGTAGGCCTTGCTTCACTCCAGGCTCCGTGTGTGTGTTTAAGGGCCCTGCCAGCCGCTCTGCAGGTTGACTCTTTTCTTCTGTTTAATCTTGCAGTTGGAAAGGCCAAGGAAACAGGAGAGAGGGGCAGAGGCGTTGGGAGCAGGGAGCTGGGTGGCCCCGGTGCTGCCCAGGCTCACTCTGTGTCCCCTTCTTGCACTGGGGACAAGGCACTGCAGAGCCAGAGCGGATGTCACCCCATGCAAGGAACAGCACCTTGTGTCTGGGTGCCCCATGGTGCTGTGCACCCCAGGGAGCTGACAGCCAAAGGAGCCCAGAGCAAGGATGTGCTCAGCAGCTTCCTTGTCCCAGCAGCCGTCTCTGGCTGAACAGGGCACAGATTTTAGGTGATGTTTTTTGCACTGATGCTCAGAGCAAAACCCCAGGCAGCAAGAGGTGTCTCTGTAAGGTGGGAGACCTGGACTCTTGTTCTCTTCTGGAGAAGGTGTGGGAGGTTTTCAAGCTGACACCACCAAAAGCATGTGATACAGGGGGATCTTCAGGTTCTATCCAGGCAGGGATGGTCCTGTTCTCCAGAACACTCCTTTTGTTGGCTTGGTCCCTCCAATCTCTGCTGTGAACAGACATGATGTGCAGGATAGCTCCCTCCTGCCCTGTCCCCACAGTCTCTGCTCAGCTGTGGGAACCTCTCCGTGAGCTCCTTGCGCAACCCTGGAGCTTCCTCCTTGGGCTCTAGTCGCAAGGGAGCTTCCAGCCTGCCAGCGTGACCACCGTCACCCTGGGCAGGCGGATCCCACCCCGCCACAGCAGATCTGCATCCGACAGATGCTTTTCCCCAAGGCCCTTTTGACATCCCCCTGGGCAGCATCCCCCATCCTCTGTGGTCCAGGCTGTCCCAGCAAAGGGAAGTGAGCCTGAGGGCTCCATCTTCCTCCTTCCCATGGCTAAAAAGTCACAAGAAGAGGAGAGTGCACGGCTTCTGTGGCCAGGCAGGCGTGTGGTCTGGGTTAAATGATTGAGTGCACGACTCTGCAGTGCTGGGCTTGTTCTAAATTAAGACTAAGAGCTCTTACATGAGTCCCTGCTGATGGCACATGCTATGGCAGCCTGCACGGGGCAGGGAGTCTAGGGATGCTCTTACCTCTCCAAGGGATGCTTTTGTGCAGGATCCATCCCCTGCAGCCCTCTGGGGGCTCAGAGCAGGTCTTTTTGTCCAGGTGCTACCTGGAAACTCTTCCTAGCCCCATTGCAACCCTTGGCTTTTTTTTATCCTCCTGTGTCCCAAAGATATGGGTGCATAGGGAAAGGCCAGTGTGGCCTTCACGTGGGGTAAGAACAGCATGGCTTATCTTGGGGTCTCCAGGCACTGCAGACAAGGCTCTGCAGACCTCCTGATGGGGAGACCCAGGGAAGGGTCTCTGGGCGGGGGTGAAGGTGCAGCATGGTCCAGATGTGCCCGTGTGGGCAAGAGGTTGGAGAACCAGGGACCCTTCAGTTCATCACATCAAAGGTTCCAGGCCAGCAGGAGCATGGCAAAGGCAGACTTGAAGTAGGATGCAAATGTTAACAGAGGAAGTCATTAACCATTGAAATGACTGACCTCAAGACACAGTGGCTTCTCCATCAGTTGGAGCTTTAAAATCAAATTGGAGTGTCTCCTCCTAAAACACCTGCTCCAGCCCAGCTGGAAGTTTTGGGATGAGTGCTGGAATCTCTCTGGTCTATGCAGAGATCAGAACAGAGAAGGGGAATGGGTTCTTTGGTCTCTGTGTTCATGGATCCATGTTTCCTGTCAAGATGATCAGTTTGCATCCCTAGAGCCAGATGAGACAGCAGTGTTAAAGCAGTGTTGTTGGGGAGAAGCATCACTTGCTCTATGGCATATGCAGCCTAAGCACCCAGGCAAAGCAGACAAACCTGGGAATACCATGGTCTTACAGAACTGAAGCCTATAAAACATCACCCAAGGCTGTGGGAAGAGTTTTCCAAGGTGAGGAAGGGGGTTTGATTTTAGAACAGAGCTTGAAGCAGGGCTGCCCCTGCCCTGCCTGGTTGCTGCCTTTCCTGCCCTGTTCCCTTCTGTCTCACCTTGTCATTTCCTGGATGTTTATTATGATTTATTTTGCTTGCTTGTTTGGGATGTTTAGAAACAGTCACCCATCATCAAGTGGTGATGGACCATGCCTGGCAGGGATTTGTCTGCTGGAAGGGGAAGAGCAGAACAAGCACAGTCCCCTTCTGACTTATATCCTGTTCTTTTTGTCTTCCTGCATTTCCTGGAAGAAGGAAGATGATGTGAGGATTGAGGCATTTGAAGATGATTCTGAGGCTGAAGGCAGTGGAGGAGAGATGGACATCAAGGAGCTCAGAGCCAAGAAGCAAGCCCTGGCCAGGAAAGTAGCTGAGCAGCAGCGTCGTCAAGACAAGATTCAGGTAGGATGGGCTGTGTGAGCTGGCTTTGAGGAGCTGCTTTGCTTTGGTGCATGGGCTGATCCTGTGGTGCACAGCCACTTCCTTGCCATGCTCCAGGACCTTCAGGATGTCACTGGAGCTTCCAGGGTGTAGGTGCTGTGCGCTGCCTCTGTGTAACCCAGCAGCAAGCTTAGCTGTGGCCCTTTGGAAGAGCCAAATCAGTGTGTCTGTCCCCACCCAGGGTAAGATCTGCCCTTCCAGGCTCTGAGATGGATGTTTTGGGGACTCTGGGACCCTTAGGAAGGGTCCCGGCTTCTCCATGGAGCCGCCAGCACACCCATAGCAGCCGGATGTAGTGCGGTGTGTGCCAAGCAGTGAGCTGTCCCCTGGCCCGGGGCAGAGGCTCCATGGCAGTGAGAAATCAGCTTTCCTGTGCAGCGGGGCACAGGCTGACAGGGGAGAGGGTGGGACGTGAACAGCAGAGCTCATGCAGGAGCCAGCAGCAGGAAAAACAGTCTGTGAGTGGCTGCTGCATCCAGAGCGCTGCTTGCAGCGCGTTGCCATCGTTATGGGGACAAACAGACGGGATACAGGTGATCCTGTCCTGCCCTTGGCCTGAGCTGAGCACGTTTCCCAGTGGGAGCTGGTGAAGTAAACTGGTTGGACTGGGCGCAGACTGTTGCTTTAAGAACCATCTCACATGCCTGGCTGTTGGCTGCCTCACTCCTCGCAACCCCTCTTCCTCCAAACCTCCTTTTTGCAAAAAAGCCCAGATGAGGATTTCTCAGCAGAGGAAAAAATCCTCCCTGGCTCCCCTCCCCCTCACCTCCGCCCTCTCTAATGCCCAGGGCCCTTCACTTCCATAATTCTTCATTTTCCAGCCTTGAACGTAAGCCAGACACATCTGTCTGGCCATATGCGTGAACTCTGCAGTGTGTGCCGAGGTGGTTGTAAAACAGGGCTGCTGAAGGCCCTACTGGGAGAGCGTGCACATGTGTACCCTCGGGCTACTGGCGCCGGGCCCAGAACCACTGCGCTTCACTTTTCCAAACCCACCCCAAACCTTTCAGATTTCACCCTTTTTTCTTCCTTTTTCTTTTTTTTTCATTTGAATTTTGAGCAATTCCTATCAAGGCGAAGGGAGAAGTTGTGCCGGGAGGGAGGGGCCACCCCCACAAGCAAGTCCATTATTGTTGGCAGGTACCTTGGTTCCCATTAATATAAGGAGGAAGAAAAGCAGCAGCGAGCTGAGTGAGAGATTGGAGAGATGGGCTGTAAATTAAAGCGGCCTGAAGCCTTCCAGCCTCCCAGGGTTGTTAAGCGGGAGGTGTAAGTAAATTCCCCACTTCCCACTGCCTTGTACAGACACAGCAAACAGGAACTGCACATGTTGAAGGGAGGGCAGCGTGCAGCAGATCCCGGCCCCGGCGACCAGCCCAGCTGCAGCAGGGCCCCCCGGGATGGCCGCTGCCCATTCTGCAGGGAGAGTGGGGGCTGCTTGATGCTGTCAGGGGCTTTCTCCCCCCCTTGGCGTGCTCCTCCCTTCCTCCCCGAGCCGTGCTGGGACTGATGCTCGCAGGCAGAGAGAGGTCAAAACGAGGGTGTGGGCAGCTTCAGGGGCTGCACAGCTGAGAGCTGAGGTGCACTTGGAGTCTAAAGGAGCGGGGTGGAGGAAGGAGAAGTCCTTGGGGCTTCAGTAAAGTCATCCAGTGCATAGCTAGCTGGGAACAGCCCGCAGCAGAACATGTGTGCTTGCCCCGGTCCTCTCCCTGCCATGGTACTGACCACACGGCTGAGCTCGGGTGGAAAGTGCTGCCTGGGGAGGCCAGCACAGCATCCACCCCCTCCACTTTCCCTCTCTTGGCCCATGATCCTTGACCTTTCTGATCTTCCAAAGAGATTTCGTGTTTCCTGGGACCTGCCTTCCCTGTTAGAGCCTATTCCTCTCATTGACTGCTCACCTAGGGAGCTCACACATCAGCTGCTCTCTAAGTCCCCTTTTCATTATCCTGGGGACAAGCCACAGCTCCACGTATTCATCCAAGCCCAGCAGATGCAGCTCCTGTCTCAGCAGGGCTGAGAACCTCAGCTCTCCACCCTCAGCAGTGTGGCTGTGCCTGCGTGGTGGTGGGCTCAGGTCCAGAGAGCCCAGGTGCCGTGGCTGCCTCCCATAGAGCCTTGGATGGTGTGTGCAGGGAGCCAGGGCAAAGCTTTCATCTCTTGGCCATCCGTTTTCTTTCTGTGCCCAAGGGCACTGCGGTGTCACGGCCTCATCTGGGACTCAGAGTTGTGCTTCTCACACTATCTTCTCCTCAGCACTATCCCTGCTTTTCCTGTGCTCCCCACCTCTTGCAGCCCAGCTCTGCTGCTGATGGACATCATCCACCTGACACTTGTCCCAAGTTCACTGCTGCTGCTTAACCTGCCCTGCAGGTCCTCGTTGCAGGTCCCAGCGTGTTGGGGTCACATTTACACTTCACAGGGGCATTTGGGCTTCGCTGTGCTCCTTCAGTCCCTGCCCTGGGGCAGGGCTGTGGCTCAAGCTGTTGGGGGAGTGCAGGTCCAGGCAGGGTAAATGACAAACGGGGTTGTCCCTTGGCCAGCACCAGATGTAGAGGGAACAGGAGTGCTCAGCTTTGTTCTCTTGCACAAGCTTGGACCCCAAACCCATCACTCTGAGGGGTGACAGATAGCTCAGAGTGGGGTTAGGCCGTAGCCTTTTGTGTCCCTGGGCTGCCCTTTGCTGCCTGGCCCTGGCTCCATTGCCAGCATACCCTTGCCCTCACCATTTGCTGGACTGGGATGGAGTTGCCTGCCACAGCCTGGTGACAGCAGCGACGCGTCGGGATGCAGCGAAAGACCAGGCACATACCCGAGTGCTGTCCAGGTATTTGGAGGGACGAGAGGCCGTGCAGGCAGGTGGACATGAGGAGGCAGCAGGAGCAGCTTCAGGGCTGTCCC
>NW_009916616.1:0-16332 GCF_000696875.1 Nestor notabilis | reverse complement strand
TAACTATTCTATGATTCTACGATTCTATGTCAGAACTGAACGTCTCATCTCAGCTAAGTGAATGAGTGCCTTAGATGTGACCATGATTTACCAGCAGATCTTTCTGAGCTGGTTACTTCATACAAAGGGTGGTTTTGCTGCTCACACTCTGTCTGGGTATCAGTGCAGCTCATACTCACCTGGAAGTGGTTCCTCGTGGAGGTTATGTTGCTCACTTAATCTTTTGGAGCAAACAACACTTGGTGACATTGCTTCTTTCAGATATCTTCATTTGCTGTTGTCATTTTGCTATGAAGTTATTTTGGCTTTAAAATTATTAGTAAAAAGTTGTTTATGCACACAAGATCTTTGGGAGTTAGCTAGCCTGCTTAGCTACTCCATTAAGCTAGTTTTATGAAGATATGAGCTAGGTTTTTTTTGGGTTTTTTTAAGCACAGCAGGAACAAATGTCATGGTTTAAACCCAGCCGGCAACTTGGAACCACGCAGTCGCTCGCTCACTCCCCCCCCTTTTCCTTCCTCCCCCCGCTCCCGGAGGGATGGGGAGGAGAATCGAAGGAATGTAACTCCCACGAGTTGAGATAACAGCTCTCCAGTAACTAAGGTATAATACAAACCACTACTGCTACCAGTAATAATGATAAGAGGAATAACAAGGGAAAAGGACACAACCGCTCACCACCCGCCGACCGATACCCAGCCCGACCCGAGCAGCGATCTCGGCCTTCCGGGTAACTCCCCCCAGTTTATATACTGGGCATGACGTGCTGTGGTGTGGAATACCCCTTTGGCCAGTTTGGGTCAGGTGTCCTGCCTCTGCTTCCTCCTGGCTTCCCCTCCTCTCTGGCAAAGCATGAGACTGAGAAAGTCCTTGGTCAGAGTAAACATTACTTAGCAACAACTAAAAACATCGGTGTTATCAGCATTGTTCCCAGACGGAAAGTCAAAAACACAGCACTGCACCAGCTACTAAGAAGGAGAACAAATGACTGCTGTAGCTGAACCCAGGACAACAAATCAAACCTGTGCAAGCCTGTGATGGTAGCTAAATTACTTGACGCAGCAGCAGACGCAGACCACTCACTCACTGCCCAGGAAAGCTAGACCTGTTGGCCAAACTTCAACACAACTTCCCCCAGTTTACATACTGAGCATGATGTTGTATGGAATGGAAGATCCCCTTGGCTAGTTCAGGCTGGCTGTCCTGGCAGTGCTCTCTCTGGTGCCCCTCCTCACTGGCAGAGCATGGGAGACTGAAAAGTCTTGATTTAGAGTAAGCATTACTTAACTACAACTAAACCGTTGGTGTGTTGTCAGCATTATTCTCAGACCGAAGCCAAAACGCAACACTGTACCAGATTGTAAGAAAAAAAATTTACTCTATTCCAGATGAAAGTAGGACAGATTCTTCACACAAGCTCCATTTACTTGTTCATGATCTTGAAATTTCATAGGCAGAATTAGAAATTCGTAATAGTTTTCATTTTCTCTTTTGGAGTATGAGTGAAATGGAAGAAGTTCACAGTCACAATTAGCATTTTATATTCATAAGAAGGGCTCAGAGTAACAGCAGCATTTGCATACAAAAATCCAAGATATCTGTGTTTTCCATAAGTACAGAACTGATTTGGTGTCTCTATTCTGTATTCAAATGTATTGTAGTCTTGGCCGACATTTTCTACCACGACTTATTCCCAATGCAATTTTTCTCATTTTGATTAAAGTTTGAAAACAAAATGATTGACTTAGAGCTGTTTTTTAATAGTAGGTATGGTGCCATTTAGATACAATCAAACATTTAAGCTGATATTAAAAGGAAAACAAGCAAAATACCTGACACAAAATCTGGATTGTATGTCACAAAAATGAGATATATTTAAGACCATGGGAAGCATAATGGGCTAAAAAGACAGTGGATTAAAGATATTATTCAGCTTTTAAGGGTAGGAATTGGTCTTTTTAACTGATATTCCATGGTCTTTTACAACAGCATCAGTTCTTTTCTTTACAGACAGTCATAGGTGGGATACACAACGTACTAGCTCGCTAGATGAGATTTCTCACCAGTAACTGCCTAACATTACTTCTACGTGCTCTGAAGCCCAGAGGTACTGGAATTGTAAAAGGACATGTAACACTGAAAGAACTCACACCATCTCCTGTCAGTGAATCAGTTTGTGTCCCACAATCTGCTACCTGCCTGAACCTTCCTAAAGCCTAACAGAGAATGATTAAATTCATGGTATGAGTACCACAGTGTAGTAAAAGACCATCAAGTGCAATATAAACACCAGTACCAATGCCTTCCTGTCTCTAAAAGCCATCTAATGTCGTCAGTCCTCTAGCTTCCTGCAGCATGAAATTGTTCACTCATAACCAATAGTCCTAGTCACAACGTGATATGTTCAGAAACTTAGAGGATCAATCGCCATTGTAGAAGACAACAAAGAAAAAACCCAATCTTTCTATCCACAAGGGACAATTAATATCCAATAAGCTACTCCCTGTCAAGACTGTTGCATTCTTTTGCCCTAACCCTCACGCCAAGCAAAGCTTTCAACCAGGACAGTAATTCATCTGTAGATAGGAAGGGGAATTGGATTTATTTCTTTACTAGGTTTTCCAGGGCTTTTTATGGCAGAGGTACATTCTCTCTAGCAATACAGGTGGGTAATGGATTCTGGGATGGTTTATATTCCCCAGTAATGTTAGACGGGGGTTTTTGAAAAACTTTGTCTTCATTCCTTTGCAAACTATGTGCCATTTCTCAGAGGCTGAGAAGGGGTTAAAGCCAAAGAAATAGAATATTAACATAATTGAAAATCCTGCAGTTTTTAAGATAAGACTGTTGAGGGACAAAGCAACAGCTTATTGAAAGGACTTTATTACTAGCTTGCTTGTTTTATTCATATTCAGGATTTTTGATGACCTGATCCAAACTTCCTGTGTCAACAATACACATACTTTATATTTTATGTCTCATAAATATAAAGCTGATTTAAACAGTTCAGGCTACAGATTGATGCTTTGTTACTTTTGTAAGTATTTTACTTTTAATTTCTAAATCTGGAGATTTGTCAAGGGTGAGAGCCATCCAGCAGTGTATACACATATACCCTACTGGATAATCTCAATTGTACTTGGCATCTTCTTGTTAACAAATAAAGTAATTTATCATGATGTTCCATTTTTTTGGGTGAACGGAAATATTTTTATGTACGTCTGTCACTGAAACTGGTTAAAAAGTCTATTAGAATGAACACAGTTTTGCAAACATAGATGAAACACCAAATTAGAGGCAATTACAATACAGCTAATCTGAATAGACAGCACATCTACACAACAAATTCAGAGTAAATAATTTCTGTTCAGCTTGTGACTAATGTTTCCCTTTTCACTGTCAATCGAGCATGCTAAGGCAAACTTTTGAAAAATTAGTGTTGGAACAGATTGTTTGAATAATCCAAGTTCATCCTGCAAAAAAAAAAGCCAGGGTCATGCCAACAAAGAAAGTGTCACCATGGTCTAGGATGACTTTAAGGCCCTATCCATCCTGTCTCTAGACCTCAGTATTTGGGGTTATCCAGGCTAGACACCCGGGTACCAGATAGGAGTCAGCTCAGGGCATGTGCAGTTACTTGGTTTGCTCATGGGCAGGATCACACTGAGCATTAACTCAAGTTTCAAAGTTTCAAGTTAGTTTCAAGATTACACTTTCCCATGTGAACTGGTGAATTTGAGGCTCTGATAATTTATTGGTTACCAAACCACATTCCATTTCACAGCTGTAGGAATACCCTAGATGCAAACATGCATAATTCCCAAGGAAACTGCCGCACTGTTTTATAGCAATCTCTGAAAGGAAAATTGCAGCAGTACGTATCTCTTTCTAACTATAACCACATCTAACCAGTTTCAATATGGAGATCAACTGTCATCTGGAAAAGATGATACAATGATGACACTATCCAAGCAGGGGGCTGGCTTCACTGATTTAGGAGCTTCTGTCCTTCCAGTTAGGTGGGTACTATGGTGCTAAAACACAGGGGTCTTCAAATACCATTGAAAACTTTAATCAAAAGCTTTTATGTAATTTATATCATAGAATAGTTTGGGTTGGAAGGGACCTTCAAAACTCATCTAGTCCAACCCTCCTGCAATGAGCAGGGACATCTTCAACTAGATCAGAACTACTTATCATTAACTTGCTTTTCTTGTTTTCGTAATTCTTTAATCTGTATTGGCTTCATTTTTTCCCCATAATTTTCCGCTATGTAAAAGTGCACTTCATCTCAGATAATCTTAATTGTCCAGAATACATATGTCTAGTGTAAAGCAGTGGTCTCAACTTTTCTTACTGTGAAAAGAGACCAAAGCTTCTCTGAATTAGCCTGCCCTAGAGCATTGTTCAAAATAGGTGAGATTAATTAAATTTGGCTGTAACATATTTCTGTCCACTGACTACATAGGAAACTAGACAATTATCTTGAAATGAAATGCTGCAAATTTAAATGGTCGAAGTTTTAAATGGTTTAAATGGCTGAAATTAAGCAAGATTAATTGCACTTTCAAAGCTCGTTTTTCCTTTTTATATCAGCGTTTTATCAAATCAACTTCTTTTTCTTTTTTTTGCTACCACAGACAGTAGTCTCTGAAGACCTTTTGTATTTGATCTCTGTCCTTCTCATTGATGTATCATTGTTCTATTTATTACTATGTTCTTTAGCTGTGTTTTAGATTACTGTTGATAGTAGTAAGAATAACCCTAATATTAACACATACATTAAACTATCTGTGTTCATACTGGCTGTCACCCTGTTCTTTGCTTTGACCAAATTTCAGTTTTGCTTGATAAAAAATCTGAATTATTTGCGTGCAGCTGGATTTGGGTGGTTTAGTTCAGCTGCACTCCAGGGCCACAGCTACAGCTTCTGCAGAATTACAAAACAGGTCAGATCAATAGGAAAGTATCGTAAGTATTCAAAAATTTTGATCAGAACTCAGGAAATCAACTAGTTTCTATTTAAAATAAAGAGATTAATAAATACATGTTGTAAGATCTATTCATCTCATGGTTTTTAAGTCTTTGAGAATTGAAATTCAATGACTTTCTCCACAGTCTTATGGAAAATGTGAAACATTCATAAATGCCAAAAAGAAAGAAAGAGAGAGAAAGAGAGAGGGGGACAGTAGAGATGCTGAAGAATAGTATGACTACCAATGCTATGTCTTTAAATCTTGTTTCACATTAAAACAGAGTCATGGCAACAGTGTTTGAGAATATTATTACTTCTCAGTTTTCCCTAGCTCTTTCTGTGGATGATAATGTTGTCAAATAATCTTCTACATATTTATGCGAGTTCTTAAAATCTACCCTCTGAAAATCCCATTGAGGTTCAGGGCTTCATGTTATTTTCATTCATGCCTCAATCTGTTAAACCTTTTCCGAATGCTGGAAACATGAATGTATGCAGGCTGGGTAATGAAGACAGCCTTACCAAATTCCCTTGAAGTGTCTATCTTAATCTAAGTGACTGCTAAGAAAAGAAATCCTCAAGAATAACAAAAAATTGTTTGAAAATAATATACAATCAGGGATGCTCTATGAATGTAAGAAAAAAATAACCCAACAGGTAGGTTAATAGGCACACATCTGTTCAGGCAGGCACACAGGAATGGATCAGCCTGGCAGCCTCTGCAGATTTTTTAATAGGTCTCTCATTAGAGATGCTAGTTATTTTTTGTCTGTTCATGCTACATAGCACTAGGAGCCTCCAGCTGAGACTTCAGCACCATTGTGGTAAACATGAGCACAGCGCAAGAGAGTTCTGCTGGCCTCTATTTCCAGCCTCAGTGGTCAGAGAAGAACAAATAATTGCATTTATCCTCATGTGGGCAGGGAGAGGAGGCACCCAAAGATGAAACAGCTTGCTCTGCAATTTGGCAAGGGTATCTGCAGTGGAGCCAAGCTTGGACTCACTGCTTAGGAGGTGCTGATCTGCCATGAGGACAATTGCTCTTTCAAACTGTATCATGAGCCCAAATTTTAACTTCATTTTTTTTTATTCTTCTGTTTATTCTATCTGCACAGGGATATATGTGGCTTAGCCCTTGCAGAGTTAAATCTGAGTGTTGGAGGAAGGACAAATGCTGTAAGCAGAGTATGATGTTTCAGGGAGGAGTTACACTAGGCCAGCTGTACAGCTTCTGATAGCGAAGACACTTTGGGTGTTCTTTCATAATGTTGTCGTGGTGCTGTGTTGTAGCTGTGTTGCAGTTTCAGGTTTGGATTCCCAAAGACTCTCCAATAAGAGAGATCATTTCCATGACTTTTCTTTAAATTCTGAGCTGAATATCTGGGGCAAGTGGTGTATGCAATACCTGTGCCTGAAATAGTCATCTCAAAGTTTCAGCTCATGGAAAAACCTATTTGTCTTTCTTACTGGCATTTCATTTATGTTTGTCTCTCAATTTAGCCTGTTGTTAGAGACTTCTGGAGAAAAGGAATGCTTCCCAAAGAAAGACAAATGAGGTAAGTTTCCAAATTAGTTCATTTCAGATGCTTTTTTTCAAGTGACAATTTAAAAGGACAGCAGGCTAAATGACTCAGAAGCGTAAGAAGAATTTGAGTATGATTTATTATCTTGACACCCATTATATAATCTTTGGTTTGTGCTGTACTTCAGAAACTGCCTCATTAAATACGTTTCCAAACATTTCATTATTTTTTTACTTAAACCTATTTTTAAGCAATTTCTAATTCAACTTGTGAAGATTAATTTTCGACAGACATTTGAGGACAGTTCACAGGATTTTCATACACGTCATCATATGCTACATACACAGCAAAGGCACCTGTTTTAGAGTTGCTGTTTTAATAGTTTTTGTCAACTTCTGGTCCCTACTTTTTTTTACATTCGTGCTCTGCTGGCAGTTTAGTGTGCAATGCATTTCCTGACATCTTTGTTGTTTGATTCGGGTTATCCCAGGTCTGGTGATGGGCATAGTTTTTAGTTTCCCTTTTTTCTCCCTGTCAAGGTTAGATTTTGGGAGCCAGGCTGGCAAAGCTGAGCAACAGCATCCTATTTCCCCATGTCTCTGCAGGTTGCAGGGTGTGCAGGAAGAAAAAAAACATCAGAGCTGCCTATGAATGACAGGCCCAGATCTGAGACCCTTCATGACCTTTATCTGTGCTGTTTGAATTGAATCAAATTGAGCATCAACTTTATCCACAATTAAACAAGAAGGTGAAATTAATAAGATAACAAATGGAGACTGCGGTGATGGCTTAGCATAAAAAGATGTAGAACAAGCCATTATAAATATTGACAATAGGCACAGAGATCAGAAAGTTAAATATCTTAATGGTCCATACCTTTAACCAGATAAAAACCTATTACATACTTCGTATAAATGTTTCCTCCTCATTCTAATTTTTTTCACCTTTGTTAAAAGGATCATGGAAAAGCAGAGCATGTGCAATGATATGATTGTGACTTCACCATTAACCAAGTAGGTGTGTTTATGCTTATTTTACATAAGGATGGCTACAGTGGGTCAAATCATCTGCTTCCCAGTAGTGGGCACTGAATGGGAGCAGGACAAACATACATGTTATTTTATTGATGATTCTCACAGCCCATTACTACTTGAGCACTTCCTGAGCTGCGAGTGGTTTCTATGAAATGGTTGTGGCTGTCCCATCCTTGGCAGTGTTCAAGGCCAGGTTGGACAGGGCTTTGAGCAACCTGGAAGGTGTCCCTGCCTGTGGCAGGGAGTTGGAACTAGGTGAGCTTTAAGATTCCTTCCAACCCAAACCATTCTATGAAATTAGAAACTCTTGCTGTATTTCTCTTCTTTAACTTTCCCAACCTCTCTTTGAAGCCACATAAGCTTTTACTATCCATAACTTCTGGTGAAGAGTTCTGCCTTTCAATTGCAATACCACCTGCAAGGAAAGTCTCATTTGTTTTGAGCCTAATTTCTGGAAGCCTCATTCAATATACCTACTTCCATAATAAGGTGTCTTAGGGAGTTACAGTGGGAAAAACTCTGGTAATGGAATGCAGCACCTTGTAGGAGGCTGAAAGTGTTTTGCAAAGTCAGGCCCCAACTTTCTCAGCCTGTCTTCATACAGGAGGTGCTCCAGTCCTCTTATCATTCTCATGGCCCTCCTCTGGACTTGCTCCAACAGTTCCATGTCCTTTTTATGTTGAGGACACCAGAACTGGACACAATACTCCAAGTGAGGTCTCACAAGAGCAGAGTAGAGGGGCAGGATCACCTTCTTTGACCTGCTGGTCATGCTTCTTTTGATGCAGCCCAGGATACGGTTGGCTTTCTGGGCTGCAAGCGCACACTGAAGTCGGCTCATGTCAAGCTTCTCATCAATCGCCACCCCCAAGTCCTTCTCCACAGGGCTGCTTTGAATCTCTTCTCCGCCCAACCTGTAGCTGTGCCTGGGGTTGTGCCGACCCAGCTGTAGGAACTTGCACTTGGCTTGGATAACCTTCATAAGGTCTCCCTCTGGATGGCACCCCTTCCCTCCAGTGTATCAACTGAGCCACACAGCTTGGTGTCGTCGGCAAACTTGCTGAGGGCGCACTCAATTCCATTGTCCATGTCACTGACAAAGATGTTGAACAAGACAGGTCCCAATACCGATCCCTGAGGGACACCACTTGTTGCTGGTCTCCACGTGGACATTGAGCCCTTTACCGCAACTCTTTGTGTGTGGCCATCCAGCCAGTTCTTTATCCACTGAGTGGTCCATCCATCAAATTGATGTCTCTCCAATTTAAAGACAAGGAAGTTGTGTGGGGTAGTGTCGAACAGTTTGCACAAGTCCAGGTAGATGACATCAACTGCTCTGCCGCTGTCCATCAGTCCTGTAGCTCCATCATAGAAGGCCACCAAATTGGTCAGGCAGGATTTCCCCTTAGTGAAACCATGTTGGCTGTCACCAACCACTTCATTGTTTTCCATGTATGTGCCTCAGAATTCTTTCCAGGAGAATCTGCTCCAAGATTTTGCCGGCCACAGAGGTGAGACTGACTGGTCTATAGTTTCCTGGTGCTTCCACTTTCCCCTTCTTGAAAATGGGGGTTATATTACCCTTCTTCCAGTCGTCGGGAACTTCACCTGGCTGCCATGACCTCTCAAATATGATGGACAGTGGCCGAGCAACTTCATTTGAAAGCTCCTTCAGGACCTGTGGATGGATTTCATCAGGTCCCATGGACTTGTGCACGTTCAGGTTCTTAAGATGGTCTCGAACCTCATCCTCTCCTATAGTGGGCCTAAGATGATCAGGAATGGAAGGAAATTTTAAAGAGAAGATCTGAGGGAGACATTATTAATAATATCTTGTGGAGATGTCAGAAAACAGTAATTTAAGTTCTAGCTACTGAAAGGAGAGATCGTTTAGTGTGACACCCTGTAGAAGAGAGACCTGCTCTGAATTCACTACCTTGAAGCACACTTCCTGAGAGACCATTGCATCGGTGGTGGAGAGGCCCCAGGGATGCCTACCCTCCTTCTGGAAGATGGCACCTTGTCTATAGCCTGAATTTATCTGATTTCACTTTCCAGTCACCAGATCTTATCATACTTCATTCATTAGATTCAAAAGCTCTTGTAACAAGCCAAGGAAAAATGGAAACGATGACCTCCGCCTTCCAAAGCTTTCTGACGCCACTGAGCACAAGTGTTGCTCCTCTGGCTCTGACCCTCTGGGATGGATCGTGATGTCCTTCTCCCTATCCCAGGCTTTTACAGTTCCTCGTATCCATCGCTGTGGTCCTTGAAGTAGGTCTGGTGTAGGTCTTCTGCTCTCACAGAACTAGCTAACCAGACACCTAAAGACAGTATCCAATCTGTCCACAGAAACATACAAAACCTGTTTGGTCTATGGAACAGCTTATAAGTTACATTTAATAGTTATGTACTTGTTATTATGGAACTGATTATTCCCTGGGTTTCTACAATTTGTCATGCCCATTGCCAAATCTTTTACCCATGTGTTTTAATTCTCATTCTCTTTATTTCCATCACACTGGTATGAAATGATTCAGAAAAGGATGTAGGAGAAGAGTATGTCATGCAGCTCAACAAAACAGTAAGAACTACCATTGTCCCTAAAGGAATACATGGATGAATCAAAATTTATAGTGCGGATGAGGTGAAGGAAACAATAAATGGCCTGGACAGTAATGCAGACATATAGAACAGGATGCTCTGACCAAACACCAGATTCAAAATGTGAGTTTGTACCTCTCTGAAAAAGTCCAAAAACATTGCCATGTAAAGGGATTAAATCACACCTAGCCCTCAAAGCCCTAAATTCTGCTTTACAGCACCAGCTAGCTCTCCAGGAACATGAGGAACTCACTAATTTATCCCTGATGTCTGAGCTACCCATGAATTTAATGCATGTATTAACCTAAAAGCATCCAAAACTAGGATGGAAAAATTTGCCTATATATAAATTCTACATGACTTCCCAGGGAGGACAGAGAATTTAGACACATTAACTTCATGGCACTGCACTGATTCCAATGCAAAACACTGTCATAGTACCTCCTTTTTTCATTATAACCTAATGCTTAATGCTTTGGCCTCCTCTTCTGCCACAGGATGACAGCACAACACACAGGAGGCACACCGGCTTCACCCATAGCGAGCTCACCCAGCTAAGAAGGAGCAAACCTCAAGGATTTTTGTCCCAGGAGTGTGTCTTTCTCTTTGCTAGTAATGCAGAAACATTTCCAAGAAAATAGCATTTCAGATCTTGGACCATATTTATCTTGAGTGAGTACTTTCATTTGGAGATGACATTTGCCACTGACTGCTTTGGAGGGCTTCCTTGGCTCTGTAGCAGCAGCTAGAAGCTGGCTTTTCCCACACAATCAGTGAAGACAGGTATCTGTTTAGTTAATTGGTCTAAATTACCTCCTGAAGGCTTTCAGAGATGCCTGCAGTGATTATATGTGACATCTAGCCTTTCTCCAGGCTCTCACATTTAGATATTGCAATTCTTAATTTTGTGCTTCTGCCTTAGTCTAGATCTGACTTTTTCTGCAACATGACTGAAAAGCTTTAATAATCAAATGCAAAAGCATTTCAGAAACTAACGGCTGAATCTCCTTGGGAAAAAACCCAAAACAAAATAAAACAAACAAAGAAAAAACAAAAACACACACACACACAAACCCCAATCAAGCTGTATTTCTTTGTTGATCTAAATACCATGGCTAAACTCACTCTGATGTCTTCCAGAGACATGCTTTATTGCAGGGTCCCACCAGTGAGATCGTGCTGCTGTCTGATAAACTCGACCTGTGCTTTCTTAGTTGTCCTGTCCTGTCCTGTCCTGGCGGACTGTGTGGAGAGAGCCTTAGAGATTATTCAGTTCCATTCTGCAAACAGAAGCAAAGTACTAAGGGACAAGACAACGCTTTATGAAAGTATCATTGTGAAAGTTTGATAACTCTTCTTCTGTTGCTGTTGGCTTTACTGGTCCAGGAGGAGAATTCATACATGCTGTTCTCTTTGTCTAGGATAGTCCTAATTCACGCCAGCATCCAGCTGTGTTTAAGGACCCTACTGAAAATGTTTGAATGCAAAAGCATGACTAAGCTGAATCCTGTATTGGGACCATTTTGGCATTATGATAAATTGAAAATCTGCACAGCGGAACTCTAATTTTAATAAAAAATCAGAAAGTGTAATTTTCTGTTGCACTTTTCCTCTTCAAAGTGCTTTCAAAATATTAATTAGTTAATTCCACAGTGATTCAGGCACTCAAACTTTTCCTACGATAAAAACTTTCTGTAAATGTTAATGTGCCACTGAACTTTGCAAATGTAGAGACTGTACTGGAAAAGGGATGCATTCTGTCAAAAAAAACCTTTGTCTGAAGCATAAAAAGTAAAGACTGAAAAATTATGCATAATAATATTGTTCAAAGATTCTTAAAGGTCAGACTTTTAAAACTTTCCCCTTCTGAGGAGAAAATGTTCCCCCTATGAAGCATTGTTATCAAGCCCTTCTTAGGACTTTCTATGACCCTGCCCTTCCATTTTTTCTCACTGTGTTGAATATCACCCAGCTCTAAAAATCAATGTTCATTATATTGATTCGGTGTAAGTGAAACCCATCTATAACAAGAAAAACCCAAACCAAACCACTTCTTCATTTTCAAATCAAATTTAGTGTAATCAAAATGCTAATGAGCTCAAAGTGAGCTACCAGAAGTTGTCTTAATCTTTATTCTTCAAAGGAGGTACAGTCTGGAGGAGCACTGAGAGCCCAGCTGAAGCTGGTACAGGTACTTAGCAGGATGTGAGACCCTGAATCAAACCTTATCTCTGTACAATGGACGCCAAGTTGACGTCTCAAACTTTGAGCTCTTTTTCATTCTCACGTAGCCAAACTGAACATAGGTAAAAAGCAGCCCAAAAACCTCCATCATGCACATCTGCAGAAACAGAAGCTGAATATTGAACTATCTTAATGATCCCACTCCTTTAAGGAAGGATCAAACATATGAAAACTCACAGCATGTACTTGGGTCTCCACTCCACCTCCGCCCAGTACTTTCCCAGCAGAAATATTTGTCTGCATCTATTTTATTTGGCAGTATTGTATACATCCTGAGGCAACATCCTTCCCCTCTGACAAGGATTAATTGGGCTCTCAGCTAATAAGACTGTGAAATCAAGGACTTGGCCTTGGCGTAAAGCAACTAGCATTGGTGAGCTGCTACTTTTACTTGCCATAAATCTTTCACAGAAAATACAAGAAATCTTTAAAAAAGAGGATAGCTGAGATCACTGAGGTTTATAGTACTTCACAGAGAATTTAGTAGTGAGGGCATTGTCTGAGGAATACTTCCCAGCTGCTCTCTCCCCTTCCTGGCAAGCGTGGACAGCTGGCTACTTATTAAGAGGTTGCAGATCTCTGCAGGGCTCAGTGCTGCCTGAAAGGCTCCCATTTAAATATTCACTTTTTGTTCATCATACTTAATGACCATCGCAATTATTTACAATTTACATACTAAATTTCCAATGACTTTGTGCTGCCTTGGGATCATCAGCTTTAATGAAAGCAGAAACAATGATAAGGCCGAGTAGTCAGTTCTCTATTGAAGCTTTTAAGTTCTGCAAAGAAATTTGGAGTCTCAATTTAGCTTTTCCATACAATATAAGGGCATCTGTTCCAGGCTCAGGCACATTTCTGCAGTCTTGAATGATGACTTGCTGCTTTTGGGGCTATTCAGTGTTGAGAAATGGGGGCAACAATTGCTGAGGATTACCCTGCCCTAGTGGGCCCACACTCCTGCAGTGGCTCAGGAGGAGTCTGGGCACAATTGAGAGATGTTAACTCTTACAACTGGCCACAAGCTGTTCCAGAGACAAAACTTCCCCCACAGTCCCAGAAACGGGAAGGAAAGCCCATTTGCCCTGATTAACACCAGTCTCGGTCCCATCGCTTGGATAAACTGGATCCTCAGCTGACAAGCTCACCCTATGGAAGGCTGTGAATGTTTTTCAATCAACTTAAGAGAAGTGAACAGATAGTATGTGGTCTCCATCCATTAAGGGTGCCTTCCAAAATGAGAAACTAGGCAGCCTTCAGTATTCAGGTAATTTAAGAGAAAAAGTACTCCCTTCCCTGACAGAAATTAAGAAGCATATCCAGGGTACAGGGTACATTTATTACACCGGTCCAAAATAACCTCCTTCTGCTGTTGACCTAACTTGCTGAGGAAAATTTTGCAGCTGCGGAACAATGGAAGATTATTTTGTAGGGATAAAAAAAGATCTTTTTTTAACAATCTTATTGAACTGGTGCTGTGGCATATTCTTAGAGACATGGGCACAAGGCAGCACAGCTCCCTCTAGAAGACACACCAACATATGAGTTAGATCCAAGAACAGAGCAAATGATGCAGTGTTCTCCCTCTCCAGGCTGTATGAGTTATTTGTTGTGGTTCCTTCTGTTGAATTTAGATGCTTTTTCCTCTTTGTCAAAGGTTTCTGAGCAGATGGTGTCTTCAACTTTTTTCAGGTTTGTTTATTTCTATTTATTCAATTTATGTACTGGATTCATGGGAGCTGTGAAGTACTGCTACAAGTCTGAAATATGTGCCATGTGATCAGTCATCAACATCATGTGGACTTGTTATTTTGCCTGAAAAAACAGTAATTCAGGCAGTGAAAATTCATCTTACAGGAAAAAAAAACAACAAACCAAACCAACAAAACCAAACCAAACTAAACAAACAATCAAAAAGAAAAAAAAAAAAAACCAACAACCCACAACCTATATTTAAAATCCTGTATTTTTAGTATCTTTGGAGAACTGGCAGGTAATGCCAGTACAAAAAAAAAAGTGCAGACTAGATCTAAGTCCTAAGAGAGAAAGTTCCTTCCACAGATGATGTGCTTTATAGTAATTTTTCTTGTGGGAAAGAGGGAAAACCACAACTATGCCAGACAAAGGTGAGGAAAAGGGCCTAACTAAGGTGTAAAGGCCAGCAAAAGGGCTACTGAGGTTCATGCAATCCTTAGGCTATAACCCCCATTGCTCCTTCAAATGGGCACAAACAATATGGCCAGGAAGAGCTGGAGTGTCTCTGGAGTGACTACATGGCTCTGGGGGTGATGGTCAAGACCATGAGATCCCAGATGATTTTTATCTTGGTCCTGTCAGGGAGAGGGAAAGGATTCAGTAGAAGATGGTTAATCTTGCAGATTCACAGCCAGTTCCACAGCTGGCATTGTCATATATATTTTGTTGACAGGGCTTTTTAAAAAGATAGGACCCTCTTTAAGGATATAGGATAAGTAGGAAGAGATGGGATCCACCTGGCCTGATGGCCTTTAATAAAGTGACTGGGTTTCTGGATGAAAGGAGAGCAGTTTCTCCCTTAATATCCTTGTATCCATGTGAGGACATTGTGGTCTGGAAAGGTCAACAAGCAGACGGGCAAAAAGCTGTTTTGACAGGTGAAGAGCAATGTTTAATGGGTCGTACTTGATTTAAAGGCCAAGAACAAGGGGAATAACACAAAAATCTGTCCTGGCAACAGGCCTGTTTAACATGTCTACCAATGATCTAAAGGAAAAGACAGAACGCTTGCCTCAGCAAGTGCCAAACTTGGGGTGCATCTGGGATCCAGTACCATGCTACAGGGGACCCTCTCCCTACTGACACTCTGCTGACAAACTGTCCCCTTGACCATACTGCTGTGCTGCATGTTTGCATCTGTGTAGTTATAGATAGCAGATGTTTCTAGCAGACTTCTATTTCTTCCTTTTTTTTGAATTCTCAGGAACAAAGCGACATGAAAACTATCTAAGTTTTACAACCTTTATATGTCTTAGCTAACTTTCCTGCTTCTCCTCCTCTTAGTAGCTATGAGTATTCCACATGGGGATGATGAAAATGACAGCTCTTTCCACATACAGAAACCGAAGAGACAGATGATGAACTGTCATTTCCAAAAAGCTTTTGCTTTTGTTCTTGATGCCCTGAAGGAAGAACTACGTCCTCTAGAAACCAGCAGAACTGCTTTAGCTAGAAGGTTTCTCATGCAGGCCTTCAACTCCCCAGGATTCACTTGAGCTTCTTTTGCCCTGAGGTCTTTTTTGTTCTTTAGGGTTTTGGGGGAGAGTTAGTTTTGTTTTATTTTTTCTTGCTTGCTATCTCCTCTCTTTTTTGCTTTCTTTCTTTCCTTCTCATTGTGAGTTTTGATGATTTATGCATACTGAAATGCAAGATGCTTCTGGGAATGCCTGTTGCTATTCAGATGCCTGGAGGAAAAATCTTTGTAGAGAGTTGCTGAAATTACTACTAAAATCTTTTTAATATTATGTTCTTCTGCTTTCCAACTTTAATCATCTCTGATCCACTTGGAGGCATTATGCTGATCAAGAAGGCTTGTCTATTGCTTGGGTGACGTTTCAGTTGAATATGCACTCTTTTTTAAAAAAACCTTTTTGAAGATTCATGGAGATTGAATTGCCGAGGTGAGTATCTCCCGAGAGGACGCCTTGAACCCCGGAGCGGGGGGAGCTCAGCGTCCCGGAGCCTCAGTTCGGAGCAGCGAGAGCCCCCGAGGGAGCCTCAAGCCCTCGACAGGCCTTGCCCAGGAGCCGCAGCTCCGCTGAGGGGAGCGGGGACTCACCGGGGGCGGGGCCACGAGGTACAACACCGGCCCTCGGGGGGTGAAAACCCGCCCCAGTTCGCGCGGGCAGCGAGCGGGATGTTGAGCACTCGCCTTGGGAGCAGGGCCCGCTGTGGGAGCGCTGCTGGGGCTGCCCCAGAG
>NW_009916615.1:5706-7235 GCF_000696875.1 Nestor notabilis | reverse complement strand
TGTCCACCTCCGTCCGCCGGCTTTGGGTGTGGGGGGCGCTCCCGCAGGCCCCGCTGCTCTGCGCCTTGGCTGCCGTTCTCTCTGCGGGGCTGTGCGTACCGGGCTCGTCCCAGCGCCCCCGCTTCCCTGCCTGAGGCCCGTGTTTCTTAGGCACCTCAAAGCAGGACTGTCCCATGGTCCAAACCATCCCCTTTGGACACCAAAGCAGGTTCCATTACAGTTATAGAAATGCAGTTCATTTATTTAACATGGATATTCCTTTATTTAACATTAATGCTGCAGAGAATTTGCCAACAGTCATCCTGAAGGGTAGTGGTGGTGTGGTGGTCATCCTTATTTACACACACGCTGTTGCAAAGATCGCACGATACTGTGTGCTGGTGAAGCAACATGTTACTTTACATTGCAGGAAGATTCAGATAATTAAGAGGAAAAGCTAAGCAGTGAGGTCTTTATTGAGCCATCATCACTGCAAGGTCTAAGGTTAGGCCTGGAGAAAGTTCATCTTGTCCTGGGGCAAAAACATGGGATAGGTTGCTGTGAAAGCAGCAATTCCTAGAACATTTATGTGAATGGAGCAATTCCTAGAACATTTATGTGAATGCATTCTTGGGCTTATAGTTCTATTGGAAATTAGATTACCATTATTAACTACAACCCTAACTTGAGGGCAAAAAGATGAAGAAATGGTAAAGAAGGCAAAATCTGGTTCCACATGTAGATCTAGATTCAAGAAAATGCTTAATTTTCATGCTTCTATTTTGTCTCCTAAATGTTAATTAAGTGGAATCTGAAAGTATTTAAGAACATGCATATTTTAAAATGCATGTCAGAACTTAATGGACACTGTTACTGATGCTATCTGAGCCCAAAATTTTAAATCCCATGTTCAGATTACAAGTTTGAAAAAAACTTATTTTTTTTTCTTAGTTTAGCCAATTAATATTAACGGGGGGGGGGGTGGGGGGGGGAATACAGCTCTATCCTGATGGTTTTTGAGTACCAATATAGCTAAATATATAACTTTACAGTTGTGTGATCATAAATACTAAAGGTTGTTCCATATTTGGTAACTGGAAAGGTAATTTTTTTTCAAAAATCAGTGAGGCTTCTTTGTCTTCAGTGTCATAGACAGAGTTGGTTTAATTATCTCTGAAACAATAATAAAAAGAATATACTCAGTCTCAGAACATGACAAAAATGCACATTTTATCAGGCCGAGTCACATTTTCCACTTAAGGAGGGGATAGGGGCTTTTTTGCAAAATTGCCTTCTGACAAAAACGTAACAGAAAGCTTTAATCTACAAGTTTAATATACAAGGACCTAGAAAAGATGGTGCTGCATCTGTTCATCGTAATACTAAATTGCCTTATAAATTTAAAGAGAGAACTATGACACTACAAGATATTTTTAGCTTTCTTATACCAACTTCTGTACAGTGCATGTGCTTTTATAAGTTGCTAGTTTTGACTTAGCTGAACAAATGAGTTTACATGACTACACACATTATTTGTTATTAAATAACTT
>NW_009916615.1:0-5654 GCF_000696875.1 Nestor notabilis | reverse complement strand
ATTAATTAAATTAATTAAATAAATTAACTTGTTATTGACATTTTTTTATGATTGTTGTTGTCTATAATCCACATAAAAGCATTCATATGAAGGACTTCAGCAACCTACCAGGAAAAATTTGTACTGGATAAAAAGGCAGAAAATAAATCACTAAAACTGTAAGGACTGTAGACATCTCTGACAGATTTCTGAGGATTTGCAATTTCCTTTCATTGTCAAGTCGTATTTGTGGTAAGTCTTACTAAATTGAAATGGAGATAAATGTAGTTAATGAATCTCCAACATTTATATATATTAAATTAATAACAGAGTAGCTGAATTGATGTGATGCACGGGAGTATTTAACAGCTAATGAATTTGTCTGTATGAAATGAACATTCTCTTATAGCCAGATATGAATTATCCAAGAGCTTTTGAACTAAGGATAACAGGATAGTAGAGAGTAATTTAATATTTGGGGTCTTCTTTCAGTACATAACTGAAACTTACCCTTCTTTATGTTGAGATGTCACCCAAACCAATACTCCTCATGGCAATGCATGAACATTGATATTTAAAATGGTTACCAAATCTAACCTTTGGTCCATCAGTTCTGTCTTTGTGTACTATAGATAGCAAATGAAAGCACTTAAATCAGTTAAGCAAAAGAAGACTGTGATGACCCAAATTACTACAGGGAATGCAAATTCTTTGTTCTGTCTTGTCAGGGCAAGATAATACATTGGGTAATTACTGATGCCTTTCTAGAACCAGAATCTAATCCTAGACCACAAAAGCTTAAATCAGATAGAAATAACATTTACATAGTTAAAGAAGCAATGTTTACACAAAAAGTACAAAAAAGAAGAATGTTACTGAAGTGCAATACATGTAAAAGCTATCAACAGTTTTGAAAGAAAAAAATTCCAAAATCAGAAATGCTTTTTGATTTAATGAATTACTGCTCACATTCTACTACCAAATTTGTCCAGAGGGGGGAGGTAAATAGCCACATTTTTGTGTTACCATATGAAAATGCTCATTCTTCCTGTGAATGTAACTTCAGCTCACGTGAGCTTTATTTGTGCAGATTCTTTTCTCTCTGCTAGTCGTTTTTTTAACTTCATGGTCTAAAACTTAGAAACTTCAGTTTTGCGTCATAAACTAACATGTTACATCTATGATGTTAGGGAGACAGTATAGATTTTGACAGCACAAAGTAAATGCTGATTAGGAATAAAATGCCACAATTGATGTGAGTGAAGAATTCCGATTTGTAAGTATCACATATGAAGCATACATCATGAAATCTTCACTAGAGCTGATGGGATGTTGACTATTAACTTTGATGGGGCCACAGTATGTAAATATAGAAGGATAAATCAGGATTGAATCACAAATAAATGAAAAATATAGAACTAAGAAATACAGAAGAACAAGAACATTGCAGTAAAATGTCAATAACACTGCTTGATTTTGCATACAACACTTCAAGCAGCATGGTGTATTTGCGACTTCTGTTTTATAAATAAGAGGGGAAGATTAAGAACAAATAAGGACAATGTCATGTCATGTACTACCTATTACTGCCCTCAGTTCTGTATTCTGGTTTTGAGCAAGATTTTCTTCTACTGAGGCTCTGCCAGTACTGTAGCTGTATCTTAATAACATCTTAATGAGAGCATTTTTCTGTAGTAACTTACCAACAAAACAGAATTTTCTCTGATGTTCCAATTCCACTCTATATGTAATACAAATCTCAGTCTGGGCTATGCAATAAGGAGAATATATACATTTAAACATAAAGTAGTTCAACTGATTTCACTTTCATAAGGATGTGTTTTGCTACAGTGCAGTCTAAACTGACATAAATTAGCTATAAGGTTCATAGTTACTAGCTCTCCACATGCAGCTAATTTATTGTTTTGGAACTAAAGCCAACCCAAATGGATTCAACCACAAGAACAAAAAAGTGCATTAAACAAGCCTAAATCTTGGTCTAAGACTACATTTCTGGTAAGACTAAGGGGAAGTATAACTGACTTACACCTTGGTTAAGAATGCTTCTTCTCTTTCAGCCACAAAGATGTATGCTGGCTATAGCAGTGTACAGTTGTCTTCTGTAGAACTAGAGAAATCCAAAGAATTTTCTATCAAGTAGTAAATATTAGCAAGTTTTAAGAGCCTCCTGGCAGAAGACAATGAGTCTCACATTTTCTCCTGCCGTACCTCTATTCCGATAAAAGGGGCATGTTAAAATGAACTCTTCTCTATTGCAGGTTTTTTATTTGTTTTTCTGCTAGAGGATACCTCCAGTAACTGCCTGAACTTGCTCCAGCACTGCTTTGAGCAGCACAAAGCAAGCATTTTTAATCTCAGCAGTTAATCTGGCTCATGCCGTTTACAAATTAACCACATTACATGGTTATTTCCTGCGAAGTATGAAATAAATATCAGCAACAGACTCACATCTGCAAAAATTCCTATTGAGTAGTTCAGAACATGAAAATTTGCTTTTACCACTCACTGGTAGTTGCTCTTGGTAATCCAAGAAGATTCACAGGAATCACATCTAAGAGTAAGAAAGGAGAGGGAGAAAGAAAAAAGGAGAAAGACAGAGAAATAGAACCCAAGAAAGACAAGTGATGCCCAATACCATTACTCGCCACCTGCTGACTGATGCCCAGACTGTGCCCGAGTACCAACTGACAGCCTTTGGCCAATTCCCCCTAGTTTATATACTGAGCATGACGTGCTGTGGTATGGCCCCTTTGGCTAGTTCGGGTCAGGTGTCCTGTCTTTGCTTCCTACTTGCTTTTTGTGCCTCTTTTCACTGGCAGAGTTCAGGAGACTGAAAAGTCCTTGATCAGGGTAAGCACTGCTTAGCCACAAATAAAACATTGGTGTGCTATCAGCATTATTCTCATACTAAATCCAAAACACAGTACCAACTACTAAGAGGAAAACTAACTCTTTTCCAGCCAGAACCAGGACACCAGTATGCTCTAGTCTGAAAAGGAAGAAAACAAAGTGTCAGTGCAACAAAAAGTTGTTATATCATAAATAAAATTGTGAAGTTTCACCAGGGGTAGCAACACAAATGCCCAGTAATTCTTAAATGTTTTCCAGTAGTTCTTCCTTAGTTCAGCCCTGGATAAACCTTTAGCAACGTAGGTCAACTCTCTAAGTAGAAAGGGGAGTAGGGAGGTGCTGCTTGTCTTCTCTCAGCTGCAAATGGTACTTTGCCAACTGAGAAATGATCAGCATCCTGGCTTGTATAGTTGCTAATGATGACATCAACCACAATAGTGTGGTTATTTTCTTTTTTTTTTCATGTAATGATAATGAAGAGTGGTGTTTCAAAATTTCCAACTGAAATACTCCTAGTCATAGGGCTTGGTTGCCTCTAGCAATGAATTCAACTAGTTGATTATGCACTACACCCAGCAGAAGCTCCCTCCCTGGATAAGTTTCTTCTCAGGAAGCGCCATGACCTTACAGCTTTGAATTCTGCAGTCAAGCTGCCCCATCACCTCATCCCAGAATACAAGGGGATGTAAAATATACTATAGCATGAAAATCATTGACAGAACAGTTCAGTGAGTTCTGTGCAAGACCTGTGCATTCAGCCCTGATCTGGGAAGCATTTCATGCTTTCTGCATCACTAATTTCAGCACGTTATCAGAAAGAGGAAAGATGGGAAGATAAACAAAATGGTATGTTCAAAAGGGAAAGAAGCCTTGTTATCAGCAACACTGTTTTTCTCATTTCCACTTCAAAGTCCAAACCACACTGGGTTATTACTCTGGGATGTGCAAAGAGGCAAAACATCAGTGAAAAACACATGCTCCCTGAAGATGCTGGTAGCAGGGGGAGTGTAGTGATCCTGACCAGGAGACCACTGTACATCCAGGGGTCAGTGACCCACACCACAGTCAACCTGAGCAGGCCCAGGTCTGTGCCAGGCTGCCATCCGCCTGTGTGGTGGGGCTGAATTCCATAGCTGCAGGATAAACTCCACCAGCTCCTTATCCCAGAGGAGCCTGCAGGCAATTCCTTCTTGGTGCAGGTGATTACACCACAGGCCTGGCCTTGCCCTTATCTAGAAGTGCAGCAGGACGTCCTCATGTGAGCACCCTTTATGAAGAGCTGTTTTCATGCAAGAAGATTAAAAGAGCTCAAATGACCACGGATGGGATCTGTGCAGCATGCTGTGGGAGAAGTCCATCCAGGGGCAGGCCAATGCTGCAGGAACGTGGGGTCACAGCACCTGAAGGGACATAAGATTACTCGCTATCTGCATTATTCTGTATTTTACTAAGCTGTTTATTGTCAGGCCTTTCTTACTGAGATTCGGAGAAAAACCCTGCGCTGACTGGCTAAAGGGTAAAGCTCTGCTCTGCCCATTGTAAATTGTGCTGTGTTGCAATGGGTTGTAGAGTAGGGGGATACCAATACTTTCATTTTATTACAAATAATTACAGTAAGTATGAGGAATATTATAAATATTTTAATATAGCATTTGTGCGTGCAAAATACAGTACAAAATAAGAAAAGGGATCTTGGTTTTATCCTCAGGTTTTATTGTGAGCAGCTATGGCATTGTGAAAGATGACTCAAAGCCAGAAGCAAGAGGAAGAAATAAAGGGAAAGTAACTCAGACAGACTGATAACAATGGCTGAGAGCATAAGAGAAGATAGGAACATGGGATGAAACAGCTAGTGCTCTGAAAGTAAGGACAGCAATCTGAAGACCTGCTCCTAAGGAAAGTCAATGTTGTCCTTCACTGAAATATCTCAGATGTCTTATGTTTATTGCTGAAGCATCCCTGGAAGCAGATCTCTGAAGATAATTAATAAAAGTCCAAACACAGTAAATCTGTGTTCTCTCTGCAGGTGTGGAGCTGTTCCTTTTCTTCTTTTGGTACCTTATTCTTAAAACAGCTATAGACAACACAGAAAAACGTAGCATGCCTCATTATTTATGTCTCAAGAGTTTCACAAGAATTGCTCAGGTTTCAACTTGCCCACTTTTGGAGCAGGAGTTTCATCCTAATCTTTTGAGATAGTTTCTCATGGCACCTGTGGCTCCTGCCCTGCCTTTTCAAGCTCTCCTTCAGCATGCGACACAGACTCAGTCATACCTCAACACCACAGAGCTTCCTTAATAAATTCCTGCAGGATTTCAAATGCATAGTGGGAGTTTTCAAAATGCAAACCCCTCCTCAGGTGCTAGAGGCAGAAACACAAGGTGCTGGCTATTGACTTCAGGTGAAAGGTGTGGTGGAGAATAAATAAGGGCAGGACAAAGAGATGGGAAGGAGGGACGGACCAAAGGGCCTTGAACAAAGGGAGTACTTCACTTTTTGTCCCCAGCAGTACCCAATCTCTCACTCTTTCAGGTTGCTTTTGGCCGTGCTGCTCTTAGGGGCAGTGTATGCATTCGCAGTCTCCTTTTACGTGCACCACATTCATGTAGAGGAGACTGAAGTGATTCCCAACACGACCCCTTTTCCCCTCTGGTGATATATCACTCTTGAACTCTCACAGTCCTCTTCTGAGGCGTTTTGCCCAGCCCCTCCGCATCTCTCTGAACGCCTGTCCGTGCCTTCGCGTTCCTCAGTCTGGCGGCTGGGGCACCCCAGCTTCACCCTTCGCGGCTCTTCGGACAAGC
>NW_009916614.1:21260-42280 GCF_000696875.1 Nestor notabilis | reverse complement strand
AATATAATATAAATAAAATAGCTTCTAAAGAACACTAAGTAGCATCAGAGGCCACACTCTTAGAAACATGAGTGGTCAAGTCTCACAGCTTTTGGCCTGCTTTGTCTTAATAGAGATGCACACCACCACTTTGATGATACAGACTGCGGTCTGTTAACAAAACCTTACTCAACAGGGAAGCTTGGCTGTCAATATCTTAGAGGCTTCCAATTAGATTCAGAGATCTAATATATTGTTTAATGAAATCTTAGGCTATTTTTATATACTTCTTTGCTTTTATTACAGTAAAAAATGGTAACCATGAAGACCAGATGAGCCATTTCCAAATCTGTAGTGTTTATTTTAGGGACACATGTTATTCATCTACTTTCTTCCAGTCTTTACCATCCCTAATAATGAAATGCCAGCTTAAAAAGTAAAAACTAGGATAAAAGAAAAATACAGGTATTTTTATGATGTATGATTTAACACATAATGTTTAGAACTGAAAAATATCTTTATTTTTAACATTGTATATGCATATCTACATATTTTGATGGACTACTTGTGGCAGCCTAAAAAGAAATTAAATGAACCAATATCAAACATGAGAAGCAATCCCTAAAATAGACAGGCTTTTATATGCCATAAAGTGCCTTCTAATCCAAAAATTCTTCAGTAGTAAAGACTGAAAATTAGTTGATAACTAATGCAAACTGATGCAAAGACTAAGAGGAGCACTCATAGCCTGTTCTCTGTTATACAACAGTGCCTAACTCATGCTATCATATTTACAATATTTTAGCTTGAAACAAAACCACTACAAATAACATCTTCATAGAATTGTTACATTCAGATAGCGCCCAAGTGATATTCACAGTTTCAAAGAATGGAGACAAAGTCATCTAAATTTGAAAATCAGGTATCATGTATTTTCTCCTGTTAGTTTTGCATTTACAATATATGACTAAGTTTTTAGTACTCACAGGCTTACCATCTGGACCAGGCTGACCAGGATAACCATGATTCCCAGGCTGCCCAGGGTCACCCTATGGAGAAGCAAGTATGTTAACACACAAAAGATATGAAAAAGCATTTTAAAATTAGCACAGAGCAACCTTAACCCTAATAAATTCCACAAAACAGTGGCTGCAAGCCCTAATACCTGCTATTGAGGAGTAACTCCTACAGCAAAAAAGAATTGATCTTGTAACTCCCTCTCTGGGAAAATTCCCCCTAACTTCTTGTGCAGGACTTAGAGGAGTGAGCTCACACTCAGTTACAGCACAGATTTGGCCCATCACCTCAAATGCTTTCAAGCTTTTTAACATCAGAGCAGAAATAAAAACACTGTTGACCAAACAGATGAAAAAATATTTACTAAACCCTTGTTAATCTTGTAGTTCTACTCTGAAGAAAACTCTCATCTGCTTTGGCTGAGTCTAGTTCTTAAAGCAAAAGCACTGGAAAGGCAGGAATCAGGATTAAAACCTGCTAAATACTAAACTCTTCTCCACATACTTATTTCTCTCTAAAAAAAGTATAATCTATTCGATTTCTTCTTATAAGCCTTTTGCAATTATTTCAATAACCTCTGTTATGACCATGTTAAAGGAAAAGAAAACCAGTTCCCCAGGCTTCGTGTTTATGGTAAGAAAGCAGGAATTTAATTTCCACTTCAATATATACTGTGAGTGTATCAAAGTTCTCTGTTTATTTTACTAACAGACTTGATTTAAGCCCAGCAAAATCCAATAAGAGTTGATCTATGGAAACATTTTACTTCTACAGGAGTATTAAGCAGGTACCATGTTCTTCAACCTGAACCATCAACAGACCTGCGGGTCAGTTACAGCTGCAGAATTGTTATAAACAGGATACAAAACTAGCTTTCAATGTGACTGTGAAAAAAAAAATCTTTTCACATATAAACCACAGCAATGTAATGCTGAACTAAATGGAAAAAGGATATGCAATAATGTCTCTTTAAAACAGCATAATAAATTAACCAGAATTATTACTGTTCAAATTAAGAAGTCCAGGTTTGAGAGTAGAGCAGAAATAAATTTGCTTTCAAATATACTAAACTATGAAATTTTATGCCTTTAACTTGAAAACATTAAAATATCAGCTACTTGTATTTTTAAATTGTTTTAATTTAATTAATTTTATTGTACTCCATTAGTGTCACAAACACACAAATTAAGCTTAAATTTAAACAGTTCCTAAGTCAGGTATTCAGGTATACTGTTAAGATAACCTATACAATTTTAAATTTGCTTCCTTTTCACTCTTGCTGCAGACTTTTGTGTTGGGCACCATCTTGTAACCTGTATTATTCAGTTATCCCCCAAAAATTAATATACTGCAATAAAACTGAAAGACTGCACACAAAGCAGCGATTTAAATAAAATTCTATAGGTCACCCTAATTCTGAAATTTTAAACTCTTCATACTTTACAGGACGTAGCTCTAACTGTGGCTTTAAGTTTTTTTAAATGATAAACTTAACTTTCTTTTTTTCTCTAATATGCTAAAGAGAAAAGAGAAGGTAAAAGACCACAAAAAATCCATCATATGAAATAATCTCCATCTTTGTGGACTCCAATTCCCTGATTATAGAAACCCTTACCATTGTAGCAAAAAGCCCTCTGACATGATGTTGCTGCGGCAGATTGTTAACCCCTTAGATGATGAGTAGAGGGTTTTTTTAATAATTTGTCTAATGAAAGTGGTTTGGCAATTTCCTGTCCACCCTTATAAGGCAAGCACCTTCTGGAAGCACTACTTGGTACAGTTATTGAGAAAGATACTACAGAAAAATTCTAGGGATTTCAGTTTGCCACGATAGACATCTGACACTCAAGTCTGTTTCTAAATCCTTCATCAACTCTGAAGGTGATCATCAGAAGAGCTAAGGTGGAACTCTCCCAGGAAGCATCTAGTCCATTCTTTAACAAAGAAGGAAAAAACCTGCTCCATTAAGACTTCTGTTAGCAAACCATCACATTCTCAAACATTTAACAGTGAAAGATCATTTTTCTGAAGAACGGCAAGGAAACACGATTTTTAATCCATGAACATTTTCCTTAAAAAATAGGATACATTTGTGTTACTAGGATTTATGGCACTAAAACACACCCTTGAGGATTCTAATCACTAAATTCATGCACTGAAAACCAGAACCAGGAGAATTTGTCCCCTACTTTTTTAATCTGTCTGACTATGACTGGCCAAGACAGATTGGATCAAAAAAAAAGGGAAAAAAGAAAGTCATGTATGCTCAGTAAGACAGAATGGAGACTTACTTTGGGGCCTGGCGGTCCTTGTTTTCCTGGAGGGCATATGCAGGGGGCAGGTGTTGAGCCTACATCACTAGGACCATTCATGCACTACCAAGAGTGAAACCAATCATCAATACGCATGCCAAAAGCATTCAACAAACGTATCATAACATTATATGAAGCTGATTTTTTTCAGTTGTGTAGGTCCTGCCTCCATCTCCTTTGTCCAGCTGGAACTTCTGCTTACCTGAATACTGCCCTGAATTTGCATGCACGAATTCATCATCTTATCCAGAAGAAAAACAGATAAAAAAATTAAGTACTGATACTGGGCTGATATCTGAAACTCTATTTGCTTTTCCACAAAAATTATGCCACCTAGTTTGATAATTTTAAATCTGGCAACATGCAAGACTCTTCTCCTAAACTAACTGATATTAATCACTTGAAGTGTGATCAGTTATCAAATATAACTATTTAACTGAAGTTTGTAAAAAGAATCTAATAAATATTACGTGAATCATAATGACCACAACTGATGGGCATGCTATCATGTGTAGCAAGCTTGAAAAAATCTTAAAGCCGAAGTCTCCTACCTCCTGGGCATGTGTCCCAGCTAAGAAGTTACCTGAGGAAAGGTGGGGCATGGCTGCTATGACCAACTCCTGCAAGTCACTAGCCCTGGCCCCCAGAGTACCCATCTTCCAAAGACCACTAGGTGTCCTTCTCCAAACCACGGTCCCTACACAAACAGCAGTTTTTGGCAGACCAAATCACCTTCTGGAGGTATTTTTTATTATTTTTTTAGGTATTTACTTCTCACCACTGAGACCAAATGAAACCTCAGTGTTTTGCCACGGCAGGCAAGGGGAGCGCTATGAGATCAAATCCCATCTGCCCCAGGTCAGGCACCCAAATTTACATGCATCTGTACTAAATTTATATGCTGAGGCTAGATTCAGCTGCTTTTTTTTTTTTCACCAGCAAATTCTTAGAGCTATGGAAAGGCAAAATTTGAGAACACAAGATACAAAAAAAGCAGACTTTTTTTTTATTATCTAAAACACTTTCTAGAACATTTTAATCATATTTTCTAAAATAATGCAAATATTTTATAATGCTCTCTGAATGTAATTCTTTCTCAGGGTCAAATGATTGATCAAAACACAAATCCAAGTTTTGTCTGCAACAGAACCAAGTGGAAGCTGGGTGACCAAGAGGATGTTTAGGGAAACCATCACGTTAAGCCTCCAAACAAGCTCCCCTTCAGAGAGCTCCCATTAGCATGATGCAGGTAGCAGCTACCTGACCGTGCATATCCCCATTCATTTTGCAGCAGCATCAACCCTTGCAAATAAGAGAAATTTAATTGAACTGGAAAAAAAAATCAGGTCATTTATTCTAATAAACATGGGTTGCTTGAGAAAACTGATTTTTAATTTGTCTGTTGACTAGAGTTCAATTAATGAAAATCCAGCGCTTTGAAGCTTAGCAAACCTCTGTCCTCTTTTCAAAACAATGTGTAAATTCCCTAGAATGAGAAGTTTATATAAAGTCAAATACTACCTTAAATTGAGTTTGAGCAGTTTATGATTGAGCCTACCTCTCCATTCTGAAACAAGAAGAAACACAATTTAAGAGTACAGCAATATTTGTAATAAGCAAAATCCATTCATTTGTAAACACTACCAAAACCAATCATAAATTTAGGGCTGTAGCTGTCAAGGAATTATAATTCATAATTTTAGGCTCAGACTTAAACGCAGCTGCTATCAATATATATGAATTTCATTTCATTTAAGGGTCTTTCAACAGCAGCTACCAGTAGCAATTTTTAAAAGGCAATGACAAAACTAGCATTAATACCGAACCATGTAAATATTCGCACACTAAATGTTTAGATTTGGGTCAAACCTCCTGTCAGGAGTAACTTTACATTTAAAAAAAAAAAAAAAAAAAATCCTCTGCTTACTCATTCATGTCAGAGAATGTACCAAAATATTTCTAAAATCTCTGATCTCTGCTTAAATCCTGCATCTGGGAAAACACAGAGCAGCACAGAGGCAAGGCTGGCTTTTTCTCATGTTCCTGTGTGACTGTGTTAGACTCTGCTATTAGCTGAAGAGCATTTTCCAATACCTGCACCACAGAACAATCCATCCCCAAATATTTCAGCATGCCAACCATGAAATTGTTTGTCTTAATGGTTTAGTAGGCACCATTAGCTGCACCATATACGGGAGCTTTCTAATGCACACAGTCACCACAGACTTCATACACAGTCTTACGGAGAGAGACAGCTTCCTCTATATTCAATTTTCATCTTAGGCAACCTCTAGAGAAGGTTATCTTCCTCCACAGATCATGCAGGGAGTTTAAAATTACTGTGCAGCCATTTATCTCCAGGAAAGGGGATGAATTCAGGCTGCTTAGTTCAGGAGCTTTGACCCAACCACAGTCTGACAGAATACAACCACAAACCACATATTCCTCCTTGGAGATCATCCAACATTTCTCTTTTCTGGAGTCCAGAATTTCATGGGTAAAGTCCAAATTTAATTCACAACAGCAAGTGAAACTAAACTGGCAAAAAGCGATCTTTTTGCTTGGACTTCTCACCAAATCACAGAGAATGCAAGACTTTTTAGTGTTTGCTTTCTTTACACAAAAATTTCTTTCATTTGTTTAGTTTTATAGCCTACTTCTATTTTGTAAAGAATAAAAAGATGGAGTGGTACAGTTAAATAGCTAAATACTAAATTTACTTCAGGATTTAAAGCTAACTTTACAAAAGCATTCCTGGACCCATTAGTTCTTGACACACACAGTCAGATTTCAGAACAGCTAATAATCCAGCCACCTACTTGTTACTTAAATGAAAGCAGCAAGTTTTGAAAAGCCCTAATAAGGGTGCTGACTGCAACAGACACAAATAAATAGAAGAAAAACAGACTAGCTGGGTGTCTGGGAAAGTCTGACAAAAAAATAATGCATCTGGATTTTGAAGATTCACAGGTTCTATTGTCAAACTGGCTAAATGGTCCTAATGCTAAATAAAATCACAACATGAAGAATATGGATTTACAAAGTAAGACACTGGTGTCTGGTTATCTTTAGCCTAGTTTGTTTTAGGCACCGAACAAAAGAGGACAATTTGAATGAAACTGTACATAGAAAATAATTTCTTGATTATACTTTGAGATGGGAGCCGAATACTTTTGAAAATCTGGTTCAAACTCTGTGTCATGAATGGTTTGCAAATCTGTTTGCACGTGTTTCATATTTCATTGTACAATTAATTGCAAGAAAGAGGGCAACCAAAGGGTCAATGGATCCCCATAAGCTTCCTAATTGGGTACATGAATCATAAAATCCTGATTTTATTTTTGTCCTAATATTCTTCATGAAATTTTGGCAACTTTTCAGTTAATGGGATATTTATAGATACTTCTGATAGGAAAAAGTGATTTAAAAATATAGGTTTTTTGGTTATGTTAAAAAATTTCAGGTATTAGATTACCTGACAAGTAGCAAGAAGTATATCAGGTAAGTTAAAAAGTAATATTTAAAGTACTTCACACTGGTGTAACCTAGTAGTTTTATTAACTTATAGTGTTTAAAATCTTAAACGGTAACAGAAAATTCCAAGATTCTTCTATACTGCGGTCAAATTCTAACCATCAAATATCTAAGTTAAAAAAGCTCCAAAAATACATTTGTGCAAAAATAATGCTGAAAGCACTCAAGTTCTGCATCACTTGATATTGCACATGTAACAAGCATTTGTTTGCACTAGCTGAACCAATATACTATTACTTATTTTAAGAATTCAGTGACTCAGCATTAAACAGTGATTTGTAAAGAATGACAAGTAGTCCTCAAAAGTTCATCTATCATACTCACAAATCCCGAGATCTCACAGATTGTTTCTCGATTATTTTGCTCTGGGTCACAGTAGATTCGCAGTTTTTGTATATCAAACTATAATTCAAAACATAAAAGACATTTTTTAGAGAAACTATTCATAATCTGACATTGTTAGTTTAAACTATACTCTTCTTAAACTGTATCTTCCACAAGTATAGAACAAATAAGCAAAATATTAAAAAGCAAGAGAAATTGGAAACTGTGTGTTTCCTACTGTTAAAAATCAAAGATGCAGAAACATCTTTTGTCAGACTACTCACAAGGATTACTACATGCAACTAATTAAACATTCTGTAACAGAATTACTTAAAGAAAAATAATCAGTCCAAGATTTTTGTTTCTAAAATAATAGAAATCACCCCCCTAATCCTTGGCAATAAATCTAAACATGCACAGCACGAATTACACTGGCTGCCAATATAATACTAGGGAAACAAGTTACAACAGCACAGGGAAAACCAACCTTTCCCTTTTTACCTTAAAAGTCCTTGAAAGATGTTTCTACACTGTCTGTCTCTACTAGATGTAAGATTAGTAAGTTTTAGTGAAGCATCAGAAGGCATCCCTGATGCTTGAAAGAATTCCATTTGGAGTTAGCTGTATAACGTAAAGCTTTAAAAGGCAACTAGTAAAAACACTGACACCAGGTAAGCAAAAGTTTGGGCCACTCTGCTCTACAGCTATGTTAAAAAAAAAAAAATATACCACTGAAGATAGCTTTTCTAGGGTAAATTATCATTAATCCAAAGAGAAAAAAGCCATTACACTTACACGAAGTCATAGCTACAAGTTGGAGTAGGGGAAGCACAGAAAATGGAGTCTGTTAATACCATGCCTACTAACATGTGTTTTCAAATTTAAAATGTCTACAATTCATAATACTTCAGCATATACACAAATTTATCATCAATATACTGGCAAGCACTGCAGCCAGTAAGATCTTAATTAAATCAAGAATACTTGCAAAATATCACCAGAAAACATGTGAATTAGAGCACAGACAGAGAATGAATGTTCACCAAAGAATCTCTGAAATAATATTCTTGTATCGTACTTTGCATCCAATTTCAGGATATTTCTTTCTTAAAGGGTTTCCAAATACCTTTTCACTGAAAGGCAGCATGCAGATTCATTAAAATATTTCTCTATAATCATAGTTTGAATAGAAATACCCTGGCAAAGTTTAAATGTTAATGCTTTGCAGAATGCATCACAGACTGAGAAAGTGAAGAAAGGAAATATGTTTTTTAGATTATAAAAATCATCTGGAAATATAAAATTGCAACCTGAGGCAGATTTTCTACTTTTCTTCTAGTCTACTATCAGATGAGGATCTTACACAATTCTACATTCCTAAAATGCTTTTATTTTAGATAACATGTCTTGCTACTAACATTCTTTAACTCAGTAACCTTATTACTGGGAATCTATAAAAGTCCCATTTCTACAGTGACTTAAGAGAAAATACAAGGTACAACAAAAACAAACAACTAACCCTCTAATCCTAGAATGCACAAAACTATAAAAATGGGATAATCATGCACAGAGAAAATGCATGAGACGATTTAGTACAATTCTGAAATCTCTACTTTGGTTGCAGTAAGTGCTTGAAATCCCATTAGAAATCTGTGACAAACATTCAGTAGTTTTCACAAAGGAGTACTTCAGTATACAATGTTATCACCAGAAATGTTGAGTCAAACACACATTGCACCATCCAAGTTCCCATGCACACTTTAAGAATATGATAATAATAGAACTGAAGCCTGGCTACAAATACACAAAATTCAGGAGTAACTAAGTAAAGACATCTGAAGAGAGTTCATGAAGATGATGCAAAGAACATTAATATATTTTAATAGGAGCAATAAGGATAATGAAATGAGAGTACAAAAAAACCCATAATTTTTAAAATAACTAAAAATAATGCCTACTTATGTTACTCAGTATTCCTTAGTATTGTTTCCATTACTATCAGTCTAATTAGTCATTACCACATAAATACAAGGAAATGATCTATTTCACCCACATCTAGAATACTGTCAACGTAATAGCCTTCGTTACTGGTCTACACAGCCTTTACACCAATACAGCCTGAAGTTTTAAACAGTTTCAGGGGAAGTTTCAAGCACAGCTGAACCAGTGACAGTTTGAGTACCAAATATTTGCAGTATGACAGACACAGAGTTGATTGATAGTACTTTTCTGACAGCTAGTGATGAGAAAGAAACTTCATAAAAATTTTGTTCTCTCCATCTTTTACCAGCATAACCTATATACTGATGGAAGGAAAAAATACGCGCTGCCAAGCACAGAGGAAATCCCTGCTTTGAGACACTATTTCCCAAATTCAGGGGACTACACCGCATCAAATTTGTGTTTCAGTAAAAATTGAACATCCCTTGAAGTCAGTGAGACCAATTAAGCACCCAACACACAGGATATATCAGTTTTGCTGAGTCCTCGTGACCACTTATGTTCCCTTTTAACTATTAAAATTTTGTATATTAAATTTCAGCCCAGTATAAATTAGAAGCGTAAGTTCAAGAAAACAGAAGGCACTAATACAGTGTTAACCTACAGCAGAATTTCTTTATCATTGAGGGTTTAGCATACGCTTACCTGTACAGTTTCCTCCTTTCCAGAATACTTTCCTATTTGGGTTAGGCCACTGATGTAAATACCTAAAACAGGATGCAATGGCTTTGTTTCAATTTCTTGGTCATCTATATACAAAGTTACAATGTCTTCTGTTACTAAGAGACGAATTTGATGCCAGCCTTCATCAAACAATGTCTAAGAAAAGTGAAGAAAATAGAACTGCTTAAAACAAAATGTCTTCAATTTAAGTAAGGATAAAACTGCATTTCAGCACTTAAACTACTGTTAATGGTTGAGATGATCAATGGTCCATGTTTCATCATACAAAAAATTGTAAATTGTATAGGCAGAAAGTATTTGCCAAGTAATACCATAATTGAGAAGACAACATTTGGTAATTGTTCATTTCTGTTTCAGAATTATTTTTTAACTCACATAGATTTTTTTCAGTCTATGATCTTGAACATGCTCAAACATGTATTTGCTAAAAACATGAAGCCAGATGCCTTTTTTTCAGCAGTTGTATAATGTCTTGAACACTTTAGATCTTAAATCATGGTGAAAACTGATACTTAAAAGTCTACTTAATCTCTCATGGAAAAAAAATCTGAAAGATGACAGACATGATATTGGCAGAAAGAATCACAATATTGCAATGAATAAACCAAATATTACATTCATCACCTCACAAACATCAAGTTTCTAGAGCTCAAGATTTAGTTTAAACAAATAGCATAGTTCTAAAAGTGATAGAAAATGAGAGATCTCTTAACCTACTTTAGAAACTAAATTCAACATGGGAAGAAAGGCCACCTTCTTGAGCCAATCCATTAATGCCAAATACAATCTAGCTCTTTAGCCTAGCCTAGACTGTATCTTTTATATAGAGATTCATTCCACACCAAAGTGGTATACATAAGAGTAAACTAAAACATATATTTCTCAGTGTGTTATGTATCTTTGTTACCTTTTGCAGATATAAATAGAAATTAGTCTTACTTCACTTCATAGCATACACCTTTATATAGTACCTCTGCTTCTATTTTATTTTCATTTGTAGATTGGGGTTTTATTTATTTACAGTGATCCTCATTGCAAAATAAAATAAACAACAGATCAGAATAGAAAATGTTTCAAATTTTCCTCAGTAAAACAGATAAATGATCATAGAGCTTTATTAAATAAAAAGGTTCATTAATAGCATAGTGACATTTATAATGTGTTTACAGACATACAGCTCTAAAAAGGGCATAAAATTATTGTTCTCCATAACAGCAATGCAAGTGTGGAGAAACACAAAAATTAACAAAAGTCTTCCTTTCATGATGAAGTTCATGGATACCTGGAACTGCAAGAATATGAAAGAGTAAGATTAATTTGTCACCGGAGCTGCAAGAAACAGTTACATACAAATTTCTGAATTGACTTGAAATTTCCTAATTTTCTAACAATTTCCAGTAAAACAAAAATGCAAACGGTGCTTTCTTACAAAATAAAAAAAAAATTAAAAATTTAAAAAATTCCTTGTAAAATCATTGTAAAAAGGCAGAGGAAATTTGGAAAGAAAATGTAAAATTTTGTATCCAATAACAGAACAAAATACCTCTCCCGAGCAAAAGCTTAGTAGTTAAGACCTTCTATTGGATAGGAGTCCTTCCTTCTTTGAAGATTCATATTTCAAATTCCTTCAGCCTGATTTGGAGTAAGGATTCAAATGCAAGCTATCACTTCCCAGAAAAACTGAACTCACTTGGCTATGAAGCACTCCAGTGGTAAGTCTTTCCCACTTTTTGTCAGCTGAAGCACCCCCTTTTGCTCACTTAAACAATACTATCTGCAGTAGGAATGGGAACCTCTGGGCTGCACATGCCTATACTGCTACAAATGCAGGCGTAGAGATATTCAATCTCCTTCCCTCTCTCTCACCTGCAACTGAGAGAAACTTCCTTAAAAGAGTTGAATACTTCAGTGGAAATTATTGAAGAAAGATTGAATGAGAACCTTGAGATTACACTAGAAGACAATAAAATTGGTTTGCACAAAAAGGGGAATCCCTTGAATGAGAAAAATAGTAGCTGAAAGGAATTTTTAATCAGGAGAACTAGACAAATCCAGATTGAACTGTCTTTTCGTAAGCTGGTATTTACTCTTCTGGAGAAGAAAGTAACTTTGGTCATTGTGCATTTTCAAGAAATCTAGACACTTAACAAAAACTCTCTCTAAAAATGAACTATTTTCATTGGCACTTCCTACTGTCCATATCAAAGGCAGAAAACACTTTCCAGCATTTTCTATGGTAAGCAAAGAGCTGTGTCAAAAAATATCTCTGTGTGATCTTCTGACAATTACTGGCTGGAAACTACTGAGTAGAAAGCACCTGTAAACCATCTACAGTCATGATCACCATGGACACTCTGGAAATATGGATAAATTACCTCCCATCTATTTTTAAATGCCTAAGCAGCCAAAAATAAGACCACGCATTTTCAAAAAAGCATAAAGGGCAAACGACTAATGTGTACTTAAATGAGTATCCCAGCATGATGACTTACTCTTTACCTTTACACGGGGTGCAGCAAAAGTAATAACTTGTGTGCCATTTATTAAACTTGTTGTAGTGAATGATAATGTTTTCTCTTCTCCATTAACAGTGACTGCTATCTGTGGTCTCTTATCCAGACTCAGAATTCTCCACAAATCCCATGTCTTTTTTACTTTAAATCTTTGAGTGGAAACAAATACATAGGATGGAGGCAGACCTTCTGGAAACACATTCCTAAATAAGGATGAAGGGGAAAAAAAAAGACAGTACTTGAACTTAAGTATAAATCTTAAAATAAGTCTCACTTTAATCAAACAAAAAAAAAAATCATACTAACTTTAGAAGTGTATTTATAAATTTAAATACCTTGTCAATTCTGACAGATCAACACGTGAGGTTACTTCAAAAGCTTTTGCATTAGTGGTTGGTATTTGAATTCTCTTTTTAACCTTTTTCTTCACACCTAATCCTACAAGAATGTCAAATCCTTTTTCATCTCGAGCTGCCACTGGAATTCTTGTTGGACAAACAGATTCTGCAAAGTAACAAATGCAAATACAGTACAAAAATAATTACTTTAGAGAAGTAACTTCTCACTTACCTATTTTTTTGCCTTTCAAGAGATGAGAACTGAGAACTGCTGGTTCTCTCAAGTATAAAATGAGAGAAGTGACATGCAGAATCCTCCAAGACATGAAACAATAACACTGACTTGTGAAATTTACTGCAATTACATTCACATACTATTTTGAATTGTTACTCATAGTAGTTAAAAGGTATTACTATATCTGCCTAATAAAAAATTTAATTTAATTTCTAAAATTGTATGGTTTCAAAATGCTACAAAATTATAGAACTTACTTTCCACAATGCACTAACAATTTGAATTCATCCAGAATCCTCCCCAACTAAAAAATAGGGTTGAAAATAGACAAAGGTAGAAGTATCTACAACTACTTTTTTAATTTTATTTTGCTCAAAATGGACTCTGATCTATTTTGTCTGTTACACTGAAATCTGCTTGAAGCTATTCTCACTGGACAAATATTGTGTGAAGTATTTTCTGTGAAAACTAGTTAGCTGAATGTTATCTCTGTTTAATTCTCTTTACACAAACAATACTAGTCAGTGAACCTAAGTTGTCTAAAACCAAAAAAGTGATAGCAGAGTGAAATTTCATGCTAAAGCCAACACTGTATTAGAGTAATGAATCAATGAAAATAAAGACAACTTTTTATTAAAATCATGCTTAACAGTTTACTATAAATACAATTTCATAATTCATTTCCCATTGTTTCTTCAGAAAAGCACCAGTGCATAGAAAGGGAAGACATTAGGAATACATTCCAAAAAAAAGGTAGATAGTTCTCTCATCTCCATCTGGACCAGCCATGGGCTGGAAAACTCATTTTTCAGTGCCAGGGAATTATAATCACAAAAGGTCTGCACTGGCTTCCCTTTACAATACAAGCAACACTGCACAACTTCCCTTCCTAACCAACCCAAGAGCACTCAGAAGCTACCCTGTTCTGGTAGGGGAGGCAGGATATATAAACTCTAAGAAAATCCAGCTAGGTGTCTGCACAGAGTACCTATGGTAGGAAAAGACAATTCATCCTAAGGGAACATGCCACATGTGCTTGGGGCAGCAGTGAGAAGTCACATACTTTCCCCTTAGTTTTCTTTTCCTCCTCACCGCAAAACACCACCTGATTCCCAGACTGTTGTCATGGAAACATTTTCTAAACTCGTTTATTTCAAAGCTAAGTAACAGTCATACTGCCAGTATTAACACAGATTACAGATAATCATATACATTGACAAGAAAATGAATGCAAGACTCTCTTACCAGTTGCAGTATTAGAAATTTGATGTAAAAATCAAAAAATAATTGCAGAACGAGGATTACTTTATATGAGAGGGCCATTACTCTGGATCAGCACCAAACTATTCTAATCCAGTACAATACAAATCAAGCATGTGTAAAATTATATATTAAGAAACCATTCTTTATTTCCAATAGCACACTGAAGAATCAAAACACTCCCAGTAAGACAGATATTTTTGGGATCTTCTGAATCATCTTCAGGCTGGATTACTTTGGTATATATCCATTATACAGGATGGAGGAGTCAGTGGCAAAATTAAGAACTGTCTGTCATGAGAAATGGGGTTGTGTTTCCCATACACAATATCAGTCACAGCAGCTCTCTAGCCTACACTGAAACTTTTTTTTTCCCTTTTAGTTCTTTATCTAGTTTTCAGATGCTTTATTTTTCCTTCCTGAAGCATGAAATAACTTTTTCATGTTAATTCCCATTATCTAGCACAAAGGAACTTTTCTTAAGACTCCTCTAAAGATACTTCTGAGGACTGCATTAAGTAATGTTTTCAAATGTCTGACACACAATCTTTTCTGTATTTTTTTCTAGATAATATTAATACCACAGGAAAATTTGACTTCCAGGATAATTATTAAATATTCCTTACATGTTTAAGGACTCTTTCAGTCACGTTGTCCTTTCTGGGTGACAGGCTCAGCAGGTTTTTTCACCCTGACATACTCTAAAACCAACACCAGAGTTCCCAAAACGCACACCAGAGCCCTCCATCTATACAAGGCTGTTTGCTATAGCACTACTCACTACATGAACCACCAAACCTCAGCATCTTTTTTCCATAAAGGAAATACCACTCCTATGCTTTTATATCCATAGTCACATAATAAAGTTAAAAACACCATGAAGACTAGCGGGTTCTTTCAGACATTACAATAAGGACAATCAAGACACAATTGCAAAATATTCAGGCAGCTTGATGTTGATCACAGCCAACTCATTGCTGCTTTGCCCTCATGGTACTTCTCTTCCAGAGTCAGTGCGAATCTTAACAACATGAATAAAATAATCCACCATCCAAATATAAAATTTCCAGTTTACTAGTCTTTCAGTTCACCTGCTAAAGACATTGTGGTTAGAAGCTGCCAACTAGCTCTGATCACTCTTTGAGAGAGGCATCTCAATGCTAACACCAGTGAAGAGCACAACAGAGGAGTGGAAGCAAAGGGTCACTTAAACAGTAATTACACTTTTGTATATGTAGTCAACATTCACAAATTACTTCTGTGAGAGTTGTGTCAAATACTGCAGCTGAATTTCAAAGGATACTAGTTAATTCTGAAAGCAGAAAATCCATCTTGATGAAATGTAATGTCACTTCTTCTAAACTTTATTTAAGAAAATACTGTATTTGGGGAGTTTCTCCCACGTGCGGTTCTGTTAAGGAATTTAGTTGCACTAACCTGATTAATTTTTGGACTGACCACCTTGCTACATCAGCCACAAGGAATTATTATGATTTTCTTAAGTGTACCAAGAAATAAACACTATAAAACTCAACATAAGTATCACCATATTTTTTCAATGAACTCCATACTCAAAGAGAGAGCAAATGAAAACTATTTTTCATTCTTACTAAGTGCAGAAATATGGTACAACTGAAATATGACTTGCATCAATTCTTGGTGATAAAACATGTACAGAATAGCACTGATAGCGCTGTATTGTAGAGTCCTTCTGAGTGATATATTTTAGAAGTAAATTGCTATCTTTTCCATATATATATGGGAAAGCCATTGTTTTACAGTTATCAGAAAACTCCATGCTGTAATGCTGCTAGCATTCTAAAGCTAAAAAGTAATTTTACAATGTTGATCTTGGCTAATTCTTCTATAAAATCCTTCTAAAAAAGATAATAACAGATTGTTACAACACCAGCCACTTTTGCCAAGAGTTTTTCTTCTGGGTTTTTTGACGCATACTGGCGGAAGAACTCCTGTTTGTAATGACAGGCTATCCGCTCTACTGTCAAGAAGAAATGCTAGATTGTGGATTAGTATCAGCCGCACCTAGGAAAAGGATAACATAAGCCTTGTATTCTCAGCACTATGAAAATTGCTCAACTATTTTAGGGTTTCTAGACTTCATCAGCACAAAAAGACTGGGGGTGTAGGGCAAAATCCTACATGCTGACATTGAATGCACACTGTGTTAAAGCATCATATCTTCCCCAAATACACCTCTAGGTTTCATGGATAAAACAGTATTTTGGAAGTGATTTCTTCAAACAAGATCAAAATGAAAGATGGTAGTAAAGATTTTCAGATTACATTAATAATGCATTCTGCTTGTGAAATAAAGCAATATGGGTATAGAACTACATTCTGAACACCTAAAATATTTTATAATCAATAACTTACCTTCACAGAGTTTCTGCTTTATAACTTCTTTAATTCTTGATATTGCAATATAATCTTCAACATAAAATACGTAAGTTGATGAAGGTTTGTTGGCAATAGCTTTAAGTTCATCCTCCTCAATTTCTGAGCCAACACCAATAGCGAACAAAGTGATTTTATTTTTCCTTGCTTCTGCTGCTACATCTTTGACTTCATCTTGAGACTTTCCATCAGTGAGAACAACTGCTATTTTTGTTAAAAATCTTGAAGATTTTGCAAATAGATGGTCAAAGGCAAACTGAATAGCTCTTCCTGTTCTTGTATTTCCTCCCAAGTAGTGTATTGACTCCATTTCCCTGATGAGATTCTCATTGGATTCATGAGTTCCAAGGGGAATTTCAAGTACAGGGTAATCGCTGTACTGGACAACTCCAACTTGAATAAACTTTGGCCCTATGTCAAAATTTCTCGTAATATTGACAAGCCAGCTTTTGATTATTTCAAAGTTTTCTGGGCCAACACTGTAAGAACCATCTAAGATAAAAACTAAATCTGCCGGAGCAGTTCTGCAACCTTAAAAGGAAAAAAAAAAATTAAAAAAATCAAACATTTTCATGAACTCTTCCACCTTCTTCCACAGGAAATATTTTTCATATCAATTATTATTCATATTAGAATCCAAACTGACAAATATATTCAATTATTTTTTTAAAAAATCAGCAGTGTTTATTAGAGAAAACAAGATTATTTCCGTAAGCCACACAAATCCAGCTTGTTATCTGCAAACCAAACCATTTTCTGGTTTTACATTATCACCAGAAACGATGAAAAAATCAGGAATTCAATTGCTTAGCTGGCAGTCGTATTTCATGCAATTAGCAGAGGGGAAAACATTTTGGGTTTTTTCCATATCTCTTTGTCTGCGTAAAAACTCATTTTTGATAGCAAACCAAGTACACTGCAGAGAACGGCTATAGTCTGAATGCTCCAGAAATCAGCAGTAATATCCAATCCTTTTACAAATACATTTTAATTGACTTCTGACACTGCCACGTGGCACTTACAGAAGTAGTTATTATAAAATCCTGAGTCTTGATTGAATGTTGCTGGTAGCATATTCTGATTTTAGTAGAAGAAAAATGATCAGTGAACAAGCTAAACCTCCAGAATATAAAATCACATAAGCATTTACCAAACATAATGTAACTGCATGATGATTCAGACATGGATTTAGCTCTCCTAGCTGTAGTCACTTATAAACGGAGCTTTTAGAGTAAATTGCCAAGTACGTGCCATGGACTGACACAACCATTTCCATAGGACAGTCCTATCCATCTAACATACACATCATCAGATAGAGACAATAACTCTTAAGGGAAAGAAACACCTTCCATCGACTATGAAAGGAGCTTAGGTAACTAATACACAAGGTGCCAAGGAGATGGCCAAAACCAGGAGAGATTATTTTGATCCCATGGCACATGGGGCCATCGGGGTTGCTGTGTATTTGTATTTTCTGTTTCGTGAAAGGCTGGAGCTCCACCACAGGAAGGAGAACCTTGCCTTGTCCTTATACCTGCATATGGACACTTCTGGTTATATCAAGACTGGAGCTTCACAGTTCTATCTGCCTCCCTGAGCATTTACAAGACAATGTAGAGAAATAAAGATATTCCTTTCCTAAAGGAGAAATAAAATATTTAAGTTACTTATCATATATTACAAGATTTTCACCAGGAAAATTATACTGGAAAAAATCACAATTAGCAGAAGTGTACATGTGGACCTGAAAATGGATACTATAAATTTAAGGAATGCTTTGAAGTTGCTCTTATGTGAAATATAAAAATCAAGACTTACTAGCCCTTGTTTCCCCATCTTCAGCTGAGATGTAATCATGAAGTAACAGAATGAATAGCATCTGAAAACATGTCACTATCTGTGCCATGTGTAATGTATTTTCAGTCTTGAGATTAAACTAGATGGAAAAGAAAAGAAAATATAGTGTTGTTATATTACAAAACAAATCCAAACTTCTGTGTTATAAAACCTGTGCATGAGGAACAACTCTGAACCAAATTTGCAAGCCCAGATGTAAGGCCAGCCTGCAATGGATCCAAGACCCAAAGAAGCATGGGTCAGGCAGGTAAGCCCAAAATTAAGATTCTAAATTCAACAACACTCACTACTCTTTCTGTGGAAGCTGTTTTCACCAGGTCACATTTACATACTTCTCCTGCTAGATACATACATGAGCAGGTTATATACCCAGGGCCAGTGAACTACCTTTCAGTGTCACTAATTTAAGTATTCTACATCTAGCCAGAAGACTAAACATTCCTCTTCTCTCTACAGGCTCTGCTTTGTCAGTCATGTTAGTCTTCATCTATTACACATTAGTTTACCACTAAGGTTCTTGAAAATTGAAATGCCTTCCTTGAATAAGGTCAAGACTCCTTCCCTTTTCATATCTTTCTTCTAGTCATAAACCTTTACTTATGCCCACACCATAATGATCTACACACTCACCTAAAAAAGGTCAAATATAAATGCAAATATTTACTACACAACCAAATTAAACTCTGACTTTGAAAGCTGTGTATGTTTGTCCTTTTTACATTGCTAATCTTTAACTTTGAACTCTTCAGGGTAGAAAAGGTGTCCACCACATTACCAATAATACGGTACTGGCAGATGTTCTGAAACTTTTGTGGCACTGGAAAACACTAGTCTCTAAAAATACACCAAAACACAATTCAGCATGCCTCTTAAGAGCAGAAACAGGTAAATGGAAATAAGTAACCATTTTATTTTCCAAGACTAATCAAGTGAGTAAACTGAAGAAAATGCCATTTAATCACTATAACATACTGAGCAGCCATCAAGCAGCCATTGAGCTGTTATCTGCAACAAAATTCTACAGCAATTAAACATAGACCTTTCTCTTTAAAGATGTATATATCTGACATGATGTTTTTAGGAAAATGTTTTTAAGGGAAAAGGGATTACAGAGTTGTGGGGGCAAGACAATAACGAGTAGAGAGGTAGTAATTTCCATGTCATGTTCATTTCTGGTAGATTCATGGTCTGTATTTGCCAAATAGAGCATGTGCCACAAAATCATTAAGTTCATTTACTCTAGCTTTTCAGTCAGCTGCTTTGCTTTTTCCACTGTTTATAAAGCAGTCATTCCATTAAGACAAAAAAAAAAAAAAATCTCCACAAACAACCTCAAGAAATGCACGAAAGTCGATTTCCAGGACATACTACTCCTACCTAACGTAATCCCCCCCCCAAAATAAATCATTCAAAAATATAATTATTATGTTATTAAATAGCACCTTCAGATTACAGATAATTGCAAGGTAACCAAGGCAATACCATACTTTGTTATTCATCCACCTTGCATCAGAATGGGTGAGAAACCAGATGAAGCACTGGGGTCTATGGGATAGGGTATAAATGCACTCTTTCAATGATGCAGTACAAATACTGGGATGTCAACTTCATTTAAAGAGATCAAGCGACAGTTCCTTGTCCCAGCTACTTGAAAAAGGATGTGTTTAAACTATGAAATTGAGTAACAGGCATGTAATACATGATAAAATCTTACCATTGTAGAAGCAGACAATTTACGCTGATTATTTCAAACTTGATGGTTTGTAAGATTCATCATTTTAAAATCACTTTCAGCCTTTCCCATGGTGTTTACTGAAGAGTAAAACACATCTCTCACAATGCCAAATTGAGCAATACCAAAGAACATATGAAATTAAATCTATGTGGGAATTTGAATAGAGGACAACTAATGAAGGACTAAGGCATTCTTTGAGAATTTTAGAAAAATGTCCGCCTATAACTCAAAAAGACAGACTACTGTAGAGACAGTTGATATATACCCAAAAAACCCACAGTGCTGGCCCCAACAAACTATAAAATCCTTCAGATATTTCCCACCAACAACTCCCCAAAAAAGTTCGAAAAAAATGATAATAGTTGTGAAAAAGATGACCGAGGAAAATATCGCAACAATACATTAACTAGGTTTTGATGTTTGACATCTCTGTGGCTGTCTAAATGGTTATTTATGCAACACTCATAGAATTTATGTAAATGGAAAATAAAAAAAACACAGCAACTTAGTGACTTCACTGCATCAGTCTTCACTAATAAGAGTACAGGGACTGCTACCATTAATATTGCAGCTTTTTTTGCAAATAAAGCAGCACACTGAATCTATAAAATTATTTTAAGAACAGCATGAAACTTGTACGTGCTTCGTGCCACAAGCAAGGACACTTCAGGTCAGGCAGGGACACTGGGATTCTGCTCGCTGGCACAGCTCTCCTTTCACCAACCCCTGCAGAAGCCATTACTGCCTTCCTTAAAGGGCATTGCCCCCTTTCACCTCTGTTCACTCTTCCACAAACACTTACCCACTGGTACCTTC